>NC_054057.1:20194319-20347819 GCF_017639655.2 Falco naumanni | reverse complement strand
CATCATAGAAAAATAAATACTTAATGTTTTCTTGGGGTTTTCCTCCTCTTCTAGCCACCCATTCCAGGGACAGTACTCGGTATCAGATGTTAAGTTAAGATTGTCACAGTAAGTATATAGTACTTTGATTGGTATTTTTTTTAAATTGTGATCAAATATTAATACCTGTATAACTGTCGCTATGATGAACTAAATAAAATAATGGTTTAAATTGGTCATGTACGTGAAACTGTGCTCAAGATGCTCTTGCAAAACATCGCCACATCTGAAGATGGAAGATTTGCCTGAAATAGAGGAAAAGAGTGCTAATGCACTATTTCATCTTGAATTTGACATAATAGAGCCCTGATTTTTTGCATTGAAGTTACAAGTTTTATGTATTGTTTTTAAATTGCAAACTAAAGCTGTTAAAAATTTCATCAGTGTTTTTCTGTATGTTGACTTCAGGTCTTGTTTTCTCTTAATAAGAGCTTTTTTTAAAAGAAAATAGCTGGTTTTTAATGCAGTATTCTTCTAAAACTTAGTGTTCGCTGTGTATTACTGAAGACATGGGTCAGTTTCTTCAGGTTTGTTTTATATAATCTCTTACCTGCACCAGACTCAACTGAACTTCAAGTTGGTCTCAACTCTTACCTGTAGTACTCAAGTTTAAAACTGAGGCGCTTGTTATTCCCATAGCTGTTCAGCTTTGACTGAAGCCAGAATTCAGTCTTGGGAGTTGCAGTTAACTATCTCTTTTATATGTACCAAGCAGAATAAATTGTTTTCTCACTTAGCTACACTGAGCATAAAACATCAGAGACTGTTTTTTTTAAGATGCCTGTAAATGAGCCATACGTACGTGCTGCTGATTCTGCACTGCCTTGGCCATTATTTTCAGCACACTGTGAGTAGACCTAAAACACATGCTAACACAGAAGAACAGCTGAAGGAATAAAAAGGTTCAGATTTCAGTCGCTGGATCTTTTAGTTACCTTTGCTGACAAATGACAGATTAAATTTCCATGATGGTGATTGAGAATGCAAATGAATAAAGACTTATCTCAAGGTAATGGCCTTCAATAAGGTGTATGCTAATAGCAGCTCTTACTATTAGTGGATGATGTTTGTAGAAAGATTTAATTTGAAAGATGTGGAGGTATCTATAATCTTTCACTTGCATTATTTATGTGTTTGAAAGGGGAGATACTAACTCTTCCGAGTAGCCTGAAATCAGTGTAAAAAGGACCAGTAGTTCTTAGTGTATCTCTAATAATATTTTTGCAACAGTGCCTTTATTCTCCAGATGTGACTTTACTATCAGATACTCACCAAAACTACTTACTTCTGCAAACCGAGCCTAAATTGTTCTTTGTGTACTCTACTCTTACTGCTTTTTGCATCTACACTGAAGATTTTGAAGGTGCAAAAAGAATGTGGCATGCTGTGTCATTAAGTTTTATATAAATGGGTTTGCAAGGCCTGAAATGAGGACTTCAGTGTTACAATTTAAAACTAAATGAGATTATCTTCAAGTGATCACACTTGTGCAGTAGAACGGATTGCTTTTGTGCTTTTCTTTCTAAATGATGGTAATGTCTCTCATCTTTTTTGCACTTCTTTAACAAAAACATGAGTGTAAACTGTACTTGATCAAAAATCTTGGAGCAAGATTTAGAAAAAAGTATTGACTGATCAGTAACACTGTGTTGTTTAAAGCTTATGTGTTAGGGCTAAAATTTCACAAAAATACTGCAAATCTGACTTTTAAATTTAGAACATAAATGTATTTTAGTAAACCTTTAGTAAAGATATGAAGTGCATTGGCTAAGAATGAACCATTTGGCGTTTTGATTCCTGTCTTGCTGAAAGCATCTTTTCATCTTCTGAGAAGCTTGCCTAACTGATCTGTGTGGATAAGATGCATGCAAGAATTATGGGCTTGAGTATATACAGATAGATATATATATGAAACTATATGTGTGTATGCTATGTAAATCTCTGCATGTATTGATAAATATTTTAACTGTATTTTATTTACACCTGGAAGTAATAGTAAGACTGTTAGTTGACTGACTTCTTACCTCTCTTGTTTAGCTCTGTGCAAAACAGTGAACGTGGAAAGAAGATTGGAAATGTGATGGTTTCTACTAGCCGAAATGTTGTGCAAACAGGAAAAGCTGTAGGTAAGAAATATGCTTATTTAAAACCAGCTTGCATCTAAGCCCTATCTTTTTTGAGGAAGCACCCTGTATCTCAGTTACATTTCATTTTAATCCAAGTATACTTTATAACTTGCGTATAAAACAGAGCAACATTTTGAGAGGTAAAGCTGCTGGCTGAGGCCCTGTATATTCTGTAATAGTGGAAAGAGGCAGCTGGACAAAAAAGTTAGTGTTAAATCCTTTTCCAGTGTGGGCTGGAGATGAACATGGGAAGAGAGACGTTCGGGTAAAAGCTTTCGTATAATCTAGAAATGGTTAGACCACACCACCACCTTCTGCACTGAGCTATTCTCATTTTTATATCACTGTGGCTGAAACTATCCAGAGCTGGTTGAAATCAGAGGAAAACTTAGTGTCAGTTTCAGCAGTTTTTGCAATAGTCTGTGATTTTCTGGAAAAGCACTTGTGACACTTGAACAGGGGCAACATCACATTGTCATCTTGCAGCACAAGATAATGAGTTCACCCACTGAAGAACCTAGTAGTTGTTCTGCACCAGCTTTGCCAAATTGTTTAGCTTCCTCTTTTATTCCATTTGGGTCTTTCTACTCTCTTTGCTGTTGCACATTCTGGTAAAGAGTGCCTTTTGGCCTGGTGCGTAGCAAGCCTTCCAGGGCAAAGGACAACACAGGCCATTTCTGCTGAGCTACTTGTTCAAGTTCTTTGAACGTTTACTGACACAAGACTCTGGACTTGTTCAATTTGTGATTTAAAAATCCAACTGACTGTGTGACTTTTTTTTTTTTTAATCTTTATAATTTCTTTGTAGTAGCTTCGTAATGATAACGCTACGCTATTGGCCTCCTTTCTTTTGTTTTGTAACGCAGGTCAGTCGGTTGGAGGAGCCTTCACAAGTGCGAAATCAGCTATGTCATCATGGTTTTCCACTTTTACACAGTCAACCCAAAGCCTTGGGGACTAAGTTACGGTTTTGCATAATGCTGCTGAATATTTCAGGTGCAATGCTTTCTCTGAGCTATAAAAAGACCACTCCAAAACATAGGAGTGAAGATTAACTACCCAGGACCAAAACAAAGTATATGTTGCTTGCAAGCAGATGTGGAATGTTATCATTCAGTTTCACTAGAAGTATAGAAGAATGGTGAGTGTCTCCATGGAATGGGATGGCATTTGCAGTATATTGGTTGTATTTAAACTGACTACTTTTCTTCAAAACTGAGCCTTTATAAAAGATGTTAGCAAACAGGGCTTGTTGCAAGCCAAATGTGTTTGACTTTAGATTTGTACATTTTCTTGGATGTTGAAAATATTTATGTAAACTAGTTATATTTTTCAATCCAAATAGCCAAATGTTTGTGAATTCTTGTTAGAAATAAGCAGAGTATAAATACTGATCCCTCTTTCAGGTTGGATTTGAGAGCATCTCTGCAAAAAATATGTGGTTAGAAACCCTTAAAGGGTTTCAAGCCAGGTGGAACTTTCTTGCTTTCACCTGCAAACTGAAATCAGCAGGGTGCAGAGTAAGACTGTGGCTGACTTAAGGGTTTTTTCCTTTATCCTCTGTAGCCGTGTGCAGTTGTTTGCATTATTCTGTCTCTAGCTCTCTTTGTGTCCACAAATCTGTGACAGTCGCAAAATCAGTATTTTCTTGATGTTACGCTGTAGGCCTTAAAAAACTTTGCATATGTTTTGGCTGTGTTTTTACCCTGGGATGCGAATGGGATTCCAGTTGGAGAGATCTTTTCAGGAAAAATATTACAAAACAATTCTCCCAAATTGGGATTGGATCATAGGTGGTTTTGTGAGGTCTTGTTCTATTAGGATGTAATTACACCATCAATGTAGTTACATACATATGAATACAAAGTACTAAAACCACCTAAAAAAGGCACAGTAGCAAACTGTGCGTGGCTTTTTTTTTTTTCTCTTCCAGTAAAGTTATGAAGACTCTTCCAAATGAAAATCAGCTATATTGATTTTCTGTGTTGACTCAGGGAATGTTCTGTTTGGGTAACTACTTTTTTCATAAGGAAAGTAACACTAGAATTGAGAGAGTAACTGATATAGCTCAGTTCGTATCCTTGTGTGAAGAAATATAATCGTTTGTATGAAAAGATTGGCATAATGCTGTATTTCCTATGTAATATGCATGCGGCATCTTCTGTATGCGAACGTATTCCACTTCCTACATTTCCTGATTCCGAGAGAGATTATTTCCTGTTTCTTGCTCTATTTACCTTCTAACATCCCATAACTGCTAACACTTTCTACATTACATTATCAAATGTTTCCAACTTTCTAGTAAAAAGCTCTTAGTTTATTGCCTCATCAGTATCTGTCAGCATTTTGCCATGTTCTTTTCTGGGGCCAAGATTTCAAGTCATGGTTATTTCTTCTATTCCTCAAATAAAATACAGCAGCTATATAGGAAATAAACAAGAAGGTTTGAATGTAATTTGTTTTAAGAAATTAAGTTATAATTTATCTGAGTGCATTTGAAAAGCTAATAGAAGAGCCACGCTTGTATCATGCACTTACTGTCCAGCAACTTAGTTTTCGGTTTTATTGCTTCAAACAACAATTCAAAACCACGGGATCTGGTTTAAAGCCTTCAGGAATTTTTTGCCGGACAAACTTGATAGAATGGCTGTCGAAAACCTGAGTGTACAGCCAGTTTGAGTAGTTCCATCTGAGAAGGGCAAAATAGGCCCCCAAAGCTCTACTGATTACTGCTTCTGACAAGTAAAATGTATCTATGGAACTGCAACTATAGCTCCTGGTCTCTGTGTGTATTTCTGTATCTCCTGAAACTTCTGATGCTCTTTTCTGTTTGATTCCACAACTCTGTAATAGACATTTTATGTACAAATTATGTATTTTCAAAGGCTAAGTAATACTTGATAACACAGGAAGAGCTCTGGTGAAGTAAGACTAGGGCTGCATTTATTCGTGATGAATCTAGAGCTTTCTGATTCAGCATGTAGGTAAGAAAATGATAAAAAATAATCACTTGCTTTTGTGAAATGGCTAAAATATTATCTGCTGTCTGGGATTTAAGTGGTCAGGCTCCACGTTGTAGTGAAGACTGAATAAAGGTTCATTAAGGATTTAAGCACCTATAAAACTAACTTCAGCAACTTAAGGCACGCTAGGTAAATTTAGGCTTAGGAATTCACGATGGTGAGTTCCAGGAGCCAGGCAAGTGGTTGGTATTTACACATACAAGGTATAGGAAGAGGACCCTCAGGGATCCCTTTTCAGTATCCTTGTCTGTCACCTCCTCACCTGAGTTTCTTCTGTACAATTCTCCTATGTCCCAAATTCATATAGCCAAGTTGTCGGCACTCGGCATTCCCCTTACTCCCACAGACTTCCTCACTGGCCCCATTAGAAAGCTGACTTTTGGGGGTTTTTTGGTATATTGATCAGAGAAAAGGCAGAATGGGGTGCCCTCTGCAGTGCTGAGCTGATGTGCAGCTGCTTGCTGCTTTGTACAGGGACTCTGCTATGACATTTCACAGTATTTCTCTTATGGGCAAGCAGACTAGGTATCTTTCTCTGCAGTCTTTTTTTTTCCACTGTCCCAGCTGTCTCTGTTGTGGAGCCAAACATACAATCTGATTAAGAGTATTTCCCTTTCTTTACAAATGATAGAGTAAGAAACTTGTATTAATTTTCGATCTTTTTAAGAACTGGCATCCTGCTAGCAGTTGGACTGTGAGTTAAACTCGTACAGTGATTAAGACTCATGCAGTGCATGCAGATGAAGTGACCTTTGTAACACGTAGTTGTCATGAACATGTATGTTTGCTCTTTGGCATGTGCTGAACCTTACTTTTGGGTTGTAGGAAGGCATGCAGCCACTGAGGTTCTTCTGAGCTCATGTAGTCTTAATTGAATGGTTGTAATCTCTTTAGTTAAATCCAATGCAAATGCAAGTTACTTTCCTCCTGTGTTAAAATTTCCAGTTTCAGAAACACTGAGTCCTAAATGAACTGGTGATGGTGCCTCTGATCAGTCACCTGTGAAGCTGTTGTTCCAGCTGTGTCACGATGTATGTTGCAAAGGTATTTCTGGCTGTGCAGCATGACCTGCCTTCCGGGTAATACAGTAACGCACCTCACAACTTTCTGCCATCAAAGGCCCCTGTCTCTGCTTTTTGGATGTGCCAGCATTTGAGGAACTGCCTGTTGAGCACAGATAAGAGATAGAAGTCCCCAGAACCCCACAAGACCAAGTATTGTTGACCCTGATAATTCATTTGACTAAAATACTAATTTTTCATCATTTTCATGTCATAACCTTAATTGCTGTGCACATCTGACACCGGTTTCCTCAAATATCACAATGTAATCATTTTTAGATCAGTGTTCTAGTACATTGCACTTGTTTGACCTTGTACATCTGTTTTAAGCACCTTTGTAATTACATTTAGTATTTTGCCTAAACAAGCTTCTGATTTCCGTACAAATTATTACTAAGCAGAGAAACTGATGAGGCAGTATTTAATTGTAAAAGTGAAGGCCTGAATACAGTTCTTAAACACAGAAACTGTTGCTTGATAATTGAACGTACAAGTAATGTATTTGATTTTTCTTGTGCTGCTTGAAAAATAAATACATCCAGCCTGTTTAAATTTCTGTCTGCTCAAAAAGCTGTATTATTTTAAGAAATCAATGCCACCAGAAGACACTTGCAGGCATCTGGTTTTGATAGTGGTAGCTGCTTGTAATACACTGGCAGTCTTTTTGAAATTTGCCTTCCATTTAAACTGATTGCGGATATTGCTTTTTGCAAATTTAGAACAAGAGGATTCTCTAGTGTGACTTTTTATTCCCTCTTGGGTACTGCTCATTGTGAATTGATTAAAGTCTTCAGCAGGTCACAGACATCACTTACATCAGTAAGAACTTTGGGTACAACTGTAAAATGTTGATGTAGATTTAGCTTCAAAATAGTACGTAGTTCGTGTGGATCGTGACATCTAGTCAAAATCAGGATGCTGAGTAAATGAACTGCTGCACATCTGGTTCTGTGCCACAGTGAGCTATTTAAAAACTTTAAAACTTCTGCTCTGTCAGTGTACCTAGCTGAGAATGAGTTGGTGAATTGCTTTTTCCAGTAGGAGGAAACTAACTGCCTTGAATAACATGCAGATATGAATTAGATGAAGCTTACGCCTAGAAAACAGCTGCCGTTCTCTAAAATTTAACATTTATACGACTGTATGCAAGTAGTTGTGCAAACACACTGGAAGGTAAATTTACATCATGTAGTTTATGCAGTGTAATTTTAGTTTCTTGCAGGTATTTAGTTTTCATTAAAAAGGGCAACATGGAGAGTGTTCATTAAAGGCAGAAACACTACATTATTGTACTATGATTAAAGCTGTATGACAAATTGCTTCATGGTGTTTGGAGTCTTTAATACTATAGCAGAGGAGAGACTGGCTTTAAAAAGCAGGCACAGAGCTTTAGTTCTGTGATGTTTCTGGTCTTGACCCCATTCTTTATCAAGCTTTACAAGTAGTGTTTGGATTCATTAAAAAAAATTATAGATCACTTCTGTCGGTTAAACAGTGAACCTTACTCAGGTTATTTATTCCCCATAAATTGACATCTGGACACAGGTGCCTTAATCTTGGATGTGATGGAGCTTGAAAGTCCAGCTGTCTTTGTTGAGTCCTTCTGTATAGGTTCAAAATTGCCTAGTTGTACGTTGCTCTTCGTGTAATACTATTCCAAAACTAACTGGTAGAAAATAAGATTAATTTTTTTTTTTTGGTTGCTTCTCTGCCCTAATTTACTCACTAATACTGATGAAAAGCATTATTATTTGCCTCAGTAGTATAAAGAACATCTACAAATCTTGTCTTCATTTAGATCCCCAAGAAAGTAGCACTGCTTTCTAGATCAGGCGAGCAAAAAGAAAATCAAGTAAGAATTGTTCTTTCTTCAGTCTAAATATTATCGAAGGTGAAAGCAGAGGTAGAGCTATTTTGTTGTCTTAAAAACCATATGGGGAATAACATCACTGGCACGCTATATGAAACAGATGGGAAATACTGAAGAATCATACTCATTTGGTCTCGTCTCAGTGGAGAACGTAAAAGTTCAGGCATACCGGGAAGTGGCAAAATATAATGCTGAGCTTAACATATTGCTTAATATGACCTGTGGTTACTGACCTTTGCTCTTAATAAATTGTGTGTACATGTATTTTGATTTATGTAATGCTGTGCCAAAGAGCTGACTGAAGAGTTATGTCCACTCTTAAATTGTGGACATTGTTTCTTTTTTTTCTTTTCTTTTTCTTCTTCAATACAAACATGTGCTCAGGGTTAAATTAGGCAGCCATACCTCTTGCACTTCCTGAATAAAATCTCAGCATCAAGATTTTTGACATTTAGCACATGATCTGTATAGCCTGTAAGGTCTACATTAAACAAAAAAAAAAAGTAAAAATGCCCTTTTTTGTACCTTTTATTGTCCTTTTGGTCTTATTAATGCAGTGGTGTGCAGGTATGCCTGTATACCTTTTTAAGATGGTATAGTTTACTGTCTTAAGAGATGAAGTCATGTAATGCTTCAGGTGACCAGTCATAGTTTAGCACTTCAGTAATGGTGTTTGGACAATTCTTAAACCCTTTCTTTGCTGAAACAAAGGTATCTAGTTCCACAGGTTGGACCAAGCCACAGAAGAGCTCTGTGTTTTAGAGCAGGAGGGTAGAGAAGCGCACACTGCACATGATTTTATTACTCTTTTACTTTCACACCTGTCCCATCATCTCTGTTAGTTCTTTCTTCCATGTCAGTCTCTGTAACTTGGTACTGACCCAGGTCTTGCTCTCACCTACTGATTCAGGCCGTTTCCCAGTCTCTTCCATACCAGAACTTAGGAGATGTGTGAAGACGTACAGATTCCATACTGACTGCCTCCTGGCTTCATGAGCAATCCCTGCATTTTATTTGGTCTGCTACTACTCCTCCGGGTTATAAGCTCTATGAGTAAGTACCCATGATAAATGTTGTAGGAGCCAGATACTTTAAATACTTCCGGAGTTAGAACTAAGCAGAATTTGTCTGGCTAATGCTGAGCATTAAGTGGAAAGAAACTGGTTTTAAGGGTGAGCCTACCTCAGAGTCTGCCTAAATTAAAGCTCCTTTTGTGTAGGAATCCAGATCCAAGAAAACAATTTAAAGGTAGCTGTAAGTGGGGAACAGATAGCCAGCTAGTAAGTTCAGTGGTCTGCAGCTTTGTCCACAGGTGTTCCTTAGCTGTACTGCAACGTGGCAGGTGCGAGTGCATCTCAACAGAAGCATGCAGTGAAATGAGAAATGTGAAAAGTAGTGCTTTAAACCTAAAACAAAAATTAAATTTTATCAAATTATTTCCACCCCTGCAAATTAACTATCCACCTGATCATGTTCTCCGTAAAGCTTGACACAATTCACTGCCCTAGATCTGACTGGTCCCCTTAGAACAAAAATTAAACTTGCAATTACATATATTTAAACAACTATAAAAATGAGTGGATGCATTAAAAAGTTAGGGGAGGCCAGATCACTTCTTTTTGTTACTTCAGGTAGGGGGAACCAAAACTATGTAGGACTCACTTAAAGTAGTTCTACCAGAAAAAAAGCAAATGTTTTGCAAATACAGCAGAGCTCCAGGACATAAAAAGTTGAATTGATGGAAACTCACATGTAAATACACTTCAAAGCCAAGTACGGGTTGCATAGGCTGGTATTAGGCTGGAGCTTTGTAGCAAGATACTAGTTCAGAACTCTGTGAAGGCTTTAATCGTATTTGCTGTGTTTATGAAATGAGAACTGCGTTTCTTTCAGCTGTTGTCTTTGTTCCCACAGAAGTCTTTCTCTAGTGACCATTTCCAGGCACATGACAACGCTTTGCCTGCAGTTTCCTTCTCAAATTATGCAAGGAAAGAATTACTTGTGAATAGCATTTGCCAGCTCTGTTTTCCTTTGGGGTTGAATACTGACTGCAGCAACTGGTTGTATAATCAACTAGTAGTATGTCTTTTAACAAAGTCACTGGGGAACTGTTTCAACGCTTGACTTAGTCTTAAGTACTGTATTAATAATAGTAAATTTTAAATAAGATACATCATCTTAAACCAGGTAAAATACAAACCCCACAGATAATACCTAGAAACAATATAAAAATAATATATAAAAAACCACAGGCTAGCAGGAAATTATGTAGGCCATCTGTATTTTAAAAGATGTTCCTAAGTGATAATCAAGGACAGTTCTTTCAGGTTCTGTGAAGCAACTGCGACTTCCAGCCACTGCAATTTAGTCCCCTATTTCCTATTCAAATATACCTTTTTTGTTTTCCTCTGGTAAGAAACTATGCATACAATTTTAAACTCTTTAAACATTGAAAGTTCTCAGTAACAGAACAAACCCATTGTGCTCCTTCACTAGCTATAGATCATCTATACTTGGAGAACACAGGTTTGTCCTAAAGCCTGCCAACAGTAGGCTGAAGTGAAAATGACCCACAGAACCAAGCAGCCCAGTCAGGCTGGAGTTACTGGGACACCACTCCTGCCTTCCCAAGGTATGTGATGCTCCAAACTGCGTTATAAAGTAGTATCACCATTTTTCTTTTCACGTATATTCTTGAACAGGCTTGCAACTAATGTCCCAGGCTACATGAAATCAACATAAACATACCTGTGAGCCCCAGCCCCCCTGAGTCACTTCTCCCTTCTTACCTAAGCAGTTTAGGTGTGTTTAAAAAAAAAAAAAGATAGTAAATGCAAACACTTTGTCACTTTCATAAACAAATTAGTAGTCTTGGTCCCATATATCCCTCTATTGTACAAAATGCTAAACCACAGGAAGAGTTTTACATAAGCAGGCTTCTTACCTAAAGTCCCCTTTTCCAGTCAAAACCTTTAATAATTGTACAAGACAAAACCCTGCAAATTCACTCGAGACCTAGCCACAAAAAACACATAGGCGTTGCCTTTGTTGAAAGCTGTAATTGTATTTGCTGGATAGGAAACAGAATTAAGGAAAAGCCAGTGGCAGAGTGGGTGACTGAGTAAATAAGTTAGCTCTTGCTATTAAAGAGTGAAAATAGTCTCCCATCTTCTGAGCTTAGGGAAAAGATGCATCATTACCCCCTTAATGCCTGTTGTTCCTTACTTTCAGTAGAGGAGACTTTGTCCCACAATGGGAGAAGTGCTGATCTACAAAAATCACAGTGGGGCTTCAAGTTCTATATAATTCTCAGTTTGACCTGAACCCCCCATTTCCAGATTCCACTGCCTCCTATGCCCAGCCAATGAATGTACTTGCCTCCAGGCTTTTCCACAGCTTCGCTATTCCAAGTTGCCTTCCACATAGCTGCTAGAAGCGTGTGTGTGGTGGGAGGGTGTCCTAACTGTATCTACTGCAACCAGAAAGCACACACACTCAGCTGGATTCAGTCTTTTTTAATAAATTAATATCATTCAAAATACAGTGCCAGAACATGATGCAGCTGAACATGCTACTAAGGTTTGTCATGAAGCACCTGTGTTCCTGTTAGATTGGCGGTGCCCCGCTACTGCTAGTGGTTCCTGGGATTAATGCCAGAGCAGCACTAGTCATCTGCTCTCCTGCACACAAGAGCACAGGCTTTTCCTGAAGTTTGCTCCCCCCCAAAGTAAAAAACCTGATAGCTAAGGGATATCTATACACAATCACACTACAGTAATGCTTGTTATTAAATTAACAGAAAATAAAGACCTGGTTAATCCACACTAAACCTTTGTTTTACAATGGAAAAATACATCAGCAGCAGGAAGTAATATACATGAGCCAATGTTACTGTAATACAGAATGTGGAGACATTTACTGATCAAAGCTCCACAGAGACCCGCACTATGAGGGCTCCTATTGCAAGCCCAGCAACTTAAGTCCACACCTGGCAAACTTACCAGCTGCTTGGAAGACCTGTATTCTAAATAGACAGGTATAAGTTAGTGAAAATAGAATAATACATGCACCTAATAATACAGCTTGACTGAACCTGCAGTCATTTTGCCCTGCATGTTACCATACAATGGAAGATCTACCCTTCCTACCACAGGTAGATCCATGGGATTTGTTTTTCTTTTTCTTTTAATGGCATTGCTATACCAACATGGATATTAGTATTAAGTGCGGCACAGTCCTTTAATTAGGCCACACTGACAATTATATAACTAGCACTTAAGTAGAATATCCAGAAGTTCAAATATCACTGGAAGGAACTTTCAAAAGAGTTGTGGCATCATCCTAGAAACAGTAACTACTTTTTTTGAAGCTAATTTTCCTGAACTGAGACTTCATAGAACTAGAAATTCTGTAGACAAGTCAGATGCTTAAGCTTATGATATACATATATGTTTCTCAATTATCAGATAATAGTATTTCAGATTATGGAAGCGTATCTGCTCATCTCACGAATTCATACTGAACAGCGGCAAGTGTTAGGTAGGGCATAAAAATACAACTCACGAAAGACAGGTTTGACATTTGTTTCCAGACCTGTTCTTTCACAACCATTTATTTCAAGGTAACTGAGCACAGAATCAGTTGCGCAGTCTAGTTTGGGAGCTATACAGGTGGTAAAGGAACTAGCTCTCCATCCAGCTCAAATTCATCGGCTCCATCTGGTGAGAAGAGATAGGCTGGAGGTTTCCACGGGGACTCTTCAAGACAAGATGGGTACAGCTTTCCTACGGTGCACCGGAAGTCCTTCCCCAAGTCCCACAGCACACGTTCCGATATATGCTGCCTCAGGAACCAGCGATCGAGTTCCAGGTCGTATTGATAGGTGGCATACTTGGCTCTCTCGTTCATGTGGGTTTCGCGTATAAAGACACATAAAGAATTGGAGATGACGACAGCTCTAACGCATGGGTCGGAATAGCGCCTGGCAGGGATATTGGCTGCCATTCTCCATTCGTTTTTACTCACATCGTAGATTTCCACGGTTACGGAAGACCCATCTACAGTACTGCTCGGGAGCCTTATACCGGAATTGCTGGCAATATGCAATCCTCCGATATAGAATATTTTATCACCGAAAGCAGCAGCTGAAGCAAAACACCTGCTTGTTTGTCGCATAGCCATTTCCACCCAAGCATCTGACCTGGGAAAGTAACAGTACATCAAGTTGTGGGTCATCACGTAAATGCAGTTGTGAACTGCTACCGCCGTGCTCCATTGCCATGCACAAGGCAACGGGCTTACCATGGTCCACTCATCCTTCTCTGTATCGTACCTCTCCACAGTTCTCCTGTTGAGTTCTCCGCCAACGCTGTCTCCTCCGATTGCATAGATGTATCCTTCACAGCAGACCAGGGATGGCTTTATACGAACAAAGAGCATTGGTGTCTTTGGAAACCAAGTGTTTTGCTGTGCATCAAACCAGTAAAAGCAATTCACAGTTCTGAAGGCAACCTGGAGTTTGCTGCTTTTACTGTGATTGGTTTTCGTGTTTTTCAGAGGAACTTGCCCACCTGCTATATAGATGTCATTATCAGGAGTTACAAGTGTCCCAACCTTATGCAAGTCAGCAGGAGGGTTGCAGAGTTTGTAAACTTTTTCTGCCTGCGGGCTGTAACAGACAGAAGAGTAAAGACTACCGGGGTTTTCAGCAGCAGCTTCAATGAATATCATCATCTCCTCTTTTGTCATACCAAGTCTGGGCTTGAAAAACTTGGGCATGGATTTGTACAGTCCTTGCACCACCACCGATTTATCATTAGGTGGCAAGCCTTGAAACCAGGCTCTCTGCGTTACTTCTGAAAGTGCATCGATTCGGATTTGGCTAAGAACAGAGGACAAATACTGTGATCGTGATTCTGTGTTGTACTCCAGCCATAACATAGCAGCTTCACGAACTGTCTCCTCCTTTTCCACATTTAAATTGTCACTGCTTAAAATATCTATCAGTAGATCATGTGACAGTTGCATGAAAGCCTCCTGGTGGTACACAGCTGTGAACTTGTGCTCTACCATTCTTTTAGCACTCTGTTTTAACTCTTCACAGCTGAAGAGATCAGCAAAACTTAACAGACGCACACAATTTTCTGCGTTAATTTTTTTGATTAAGTATTCTCTACATCGTTGTAACACATCATCTACCTGTAATGCAAAGAAAAAACATGCTAAGTATTACTACATACCGTCTATTCCTTCACGTACCAGCAGCAGGTAAAAAAACCTGCATTTAGTGTTGAACAACAGACTTCAGGCCTGGAATACTATATATACACAAAAACACAGCAAGCGACTTACACCAAACTGCTTCATACAGATCAAGTACCTCAGCTTACATCTGCTGGAGAAACTTAATTTTCTGAACATTGGAAGTGCACTGTTTTACTTCCACCCTCCACAGAGACCACAAAGCTGGGGGGATGGATACACAAAATGTATCTGGCAAGCAACTGCTGTCTGTATTGAGCAAACTGAACATCAGCATTTTGAAACGACTAAACAGAAAAGACTGTTTAAGATAAAGAAAAAACTGTTCAGAGATTAGAGACAGCTATTTCATACTCCAAATGAAACATTCCTACCTGTAAGAAGCAGGCAGTCTCATAAAGCTGTTCTACTGTGCTGTCACTTATTGCCAAGTTACCCGTGTATGCGTAAGTTATGATAATTTGTAAAGTGGCTGCATCCACATTCCTCAGGTGCACATGTGTTTGTTTACTTTCACTTAGCCCACTCATGAACATGGCTCTGAAGAGAAACACACATATTAAGGCAAGGATCAACAGTAAATACAACAATCTAGAATTAGAGTCACCTCTAAGTCTTAAGTGGTTACACTCCAAAAGGTGAACAGTCTTTTTGGATGACTGTTTAGTTTAATATTTACATTCGGCTACAACTAGTATTTAAGATAAAGCATTTGCCCAAAAGATTCAAAACATACCATCATGCCTTTTGTAGAAACATATCTACGCAAACTCTTTTCTTTAGTTGGCAGAGAACTCTAATGCTTTCAGGGTTTTAATCATGAAATTTAAAACTTTCCATCTTAGGTGATAAGAGGGAAGAAAAATCCTTCAGAAGATACTGTTGAAACATACACAGCTCAATTTTAGGTCCTAGAACAGGAGGTTTATGTCATGACTGAGCTAAATTGTATCAAAAAGTGTACTCCTCTGGGTGAAGGAGAAAGTTGGATCAGAAAACGGAGTAAGGACTAATACTCCATGAAGTATTTCTGATATACCATTCATCATAACACGCAGTACACTTCTAGTTTGCAGACAAAAAAAATCAACAACAGAAAATAGCAAACTTGGTAGTGCGATTTCCCCACCCCCCCCGGACCAAGGATTTCCATTACATCTTCCTGAAAAAAGTAGAAATGCAATTTTTTAAAAAAAAAAAGCTTATTGTTTCCATAATGCTTTATATACTTATTGCCCATTCTGATTTTTTTTTAATTGCAACACAGTTAAGAACTAACTGGATCCTAGTAATGTAAACCAGGTACTTGTCAGTTTTCTTAAAATTCAGCACAAGGCTCTTTGTATTTATTTGGGACTCTTTTAGGAAGCCAGACATGAAAGAAGTTAGAAGAGACAGTCCTGCCTCCAGCTGCAGAGGCAAAGGGGACATGGAGATACACTCCTTAAGCAAAGCCATTCCAAGAAGCATCTGATACAGAGTCAGTGCCCCACCACCATTCCTTCCTGCCCCATCCCTATCGCTCTGTCTTCTAAAGCTCCTTAACCTTGACTGGGGCAACCGGCATTTTAGGAGGGATCACTGACTGGCCAAGTGAGTATCAACTTGCCATGCAGCTTTTTAAAGGTAAGCAAGGGAGCACAAGTGCCAGCAGAGATTCCTCTTCGTGGAAAGGAAGATGTAGCTGTTAAGAGAACAGGGCTCTGGTGCACGCTCGCATGCTGCTGAGCAGCTGTGCCAGAGCTGGGCGGCCACAGCACAGCGCTCAAGCACCAGGATGGAAGGTAAGCTGGCTGCAGCGCTGCGCAACAGCTGGATCAGGCCACGAGATGCTTTTCTGTTCTTCCATCTCTCCCCACAGCCTCCTTTCAGGGCTATCAATTTTTCATAATAAAGCTCGATTTAGGAAGCTGAGCATCTTTTTGTAAACCAAAGTAGAGAAGAAAAACAGAACATGACAAAACCACAAGCTTGATAACTTCTTTTAACCAATGCCAAAACCTCATTCCATAAATAATAAACACATATGAATAAGAGCTCTGACTGCACATTCTAATGCAGCACATTGTGCGGACTCCTGACATCTTTCCAACCTTATGATTAGCCACCCACATTAAATCTGGCCACATTTCCAGTGGCTGTTATTTTATAGACTGTTGGAACTACATCATCTGCACAAGGCCAACAGCAATAATAATTATCTAGTGATCACAACAGTACTCGTTGCTAAAAATCATACCAGATTCATCTGAGATGAAAAAAATTAACACAAAAACCTGCAGCAACAGACCTTCTGCAAAAGTAATAAATTAATCCTCAAATAGTTTGATACGAAAAAGCAGACAAAATACAGAAAACATTTTGATAGTGTTCTGTATAGCGAGCCCATCTCAACAAGAAAACAACCTGCAAACCTTCCCTTGACTAAACAGGAAAGAAATGTTACAATTCCTCCACAATGCATCAGGAAGGTAAAGCAGACATGCATGTCACCAAGACTAGTTTCAAACTTCAAATTTCCTTCCAGACAGGCAGATTAATTATACTGTGGCCAACAAAAATGATTAATCACTGCAGAAAATTCATGGTGCCTCATCTTCTTGGACTTACTATGAAGTTATCTGCAAAGAGTAGTAGCACTTGACATATCTTAATAAAAACTTTTTGCAAGACAAAAACCAGAACACCTGGGAAGCAGGAACTACAAATTAACAATTGCAACATCATCTTGGGGATGAACACACACACACAAAAAAAAAAAACCAAGAAACCACCCCCACACAAAAAACCCTGTTGCACTGCAGCAAGACTCTCAGGCAAGACAAGAGTTTTTGGCTTTGCTGAGCAGAGAAACCCAAATTATTCAGAACAGGAAGCCATGAACTTGCACAACAATCCCTTTTTCAGCAGAGGCTTCTGCTAAGAAACTACAACTAATAAACATGACAATGGAACTCCCACAGCCAAGTGCCAATAATCCCTTGTTACCATACCTTGGAAAATAAAGATTAAATATTTAAAGATTAAGCATGAAGAATAAGAAATTCACTAATTATTCAGACTCCATTAACTCCCTCAAGAAAACAAACCATCACAAGCGTGAATTATTTTTTTTCCCACTTACTATAAAAACTACTTATCCAGAGTAAGTCACAAGATGCTGGAAAAATTCTTTTGATGTTGGCAAGTAATGATTTCTAAGTTTGGTGTTTTGTTTTTTTTTTTTGTTACTTCACTGATCTTTAAAACTGCCTGAAACATTAATTGTTTATCAATTTAGTAATATCACACTTAAAACCAGGTATCACAGATTTTCTAGAACTAGCAGATCCTAGTTTGAATACTTACCTGAAATATGAGCTGCATGTTGCAAGAACCATCTTATGGCAGGGAAATTCTGTGCCCTCAACAATCAACACTATGTCAGTTAGCAATTGCTGTTCATAAAAGAATTTTAACTGCTCCAGCAAGGATACAGCATACTCTGTATTTATCTGCCTCTCGTCTTGGGTAGACATGACTGTATTCCATTAATATTTCCAGAACCAGAGAGAAAAGTCAAGATCTTTTCGCCAGAGAAAGGTCAGCTGAATGTTTCTGAAGCAACCAGGGAAGAAACGACAGGAGGTCTCTACAGCCTTCAGAAGTGATACTGACAAAAAAAAAGCAGTGTTATCTTGGACTGCTGAATCAATGTTTCAGACTTTGACCTACTATTTAGGTCATCACCCTTTGACTTGATGTCACAATCTGTTCAGACTTTCAAGAGTATCTGCAGAGCTCCTGTTGAGATCTGTGATGCAGCAACTGAATGAGCAAAAGCGAAGTCTGAGGTAGATTCCGTGGTAACATCTCATGATCACTGGCTGCACTTGGGTGACTGAAAGCAGGAAAATAAAATTAATTTACGTATTAGCACTTTTTCAAAAGCCTTTCATAGTTACCCCTTAAAAGTAACTGTCCAAAACTTACTTCTAAATTAGTACTTGATTGCTAGCACTAAAAGTCTTGTAGAGAAAAAAACACCAACAAAAGTATCAAAGATAAATGAAAAGTAGAAGAGTCTGTAATTAATTCTCATCAAAAGCTAGGCCCATGAATTAAGACAATTTACTTCATCAACACAGCATCTAAAGCTGGAGAGGTAAAACCATGTTCACTAAGATTTCCTCTTCCAAGAATTACCCCATTTTCCCAATCTGTACACCTGTGGATTTCCCTCAACCATTGATAAGCCAGCTACATTTTTCCCATTTTCCATATTAAACAGCTACTTTTTCTGCTTCTGTGTTTTTGTCTACTTAAAGCTTATCAACACCAAACCACTAAAAATATAAACACAGTTTCAACATTCCACCATTTTCCAACTGAACTCTCAACGTCATCATCAACCCATTTATTTCACATTCTACTAGAGAACAAGCAGAACCAGAGCTAAGGATTAAAAACCCTAAGAACCTACATTCCCAATGCTTATTTGGTCCATCTTGTCTGTGCAGAAGGGCTTCACTTAAACATGTCACACTCCATTCCTCACCCACCCCCACCCCCAGGTCATTTCCATACAGCCAGGTAAGCATGACTGCTGCAGACAGGAGAAAAGAAAAATAAGGAGATAGTAGGAACAAAGGGGTGGTGGAATAGCAGGGGTCAAAATACTTGGGAGTGGTTATAAAGCAACAGCCACAGGCTACCAAAGCCTGTTTTCTTGTTTGGACATTTCTCTTCTTGTTAAAAATGTGGTCAGGTTTTATCTTATCTTCCATGTAAACACAAAAACGTAATTAAGAATGGCATAGTTGTGACAGTAAAATCACCATCATGAAGGACACCAGAGTACCACATCTATCAATACTTCCAGATTTATTTCGTCTTGCATTGTTCTTTTGCACTCCAAAGCTCAAGGAATAACCAGGGACACATCTGTCTAACACATCACTATCATTTTAGTCCATGATGAAAGGTGAATGCAGAAATACCTTACTTGAAATTACGTACTTCACAAGTTCCATATGACAATACATGACTTGGTGTAAGATGAAGGCTGTAGAAATACCTGCCAGCCATATCAAAGATCTATTTCAACAGAGCCCTGCCTGTAATACAATTCAAAGACAGATGTTTTTTAACATTCACCCACTTGAAACAGAATGCTTAATTAATGCCACTTTAATTACTAGTAATTTAGTGTCACTCATCATCTTTAGAAGATGTAAAAAAATATACACAAACAGGAATCTCAAACTCTTAATTTTCACTGGTGGTTTCACTGGAAAACAGTCAAAATAGTCAAACCCCATATTCACTGTTTGTTCAGGTGAAGCCAGTTAATTAAGCAAAACAGACAAGGTGTTAATATTTGAAGGAGGAAAGAGAGATTACTATCTGGTATAACAATAGGTTAGCATAAGTCTTGAATTCAGACCTTTAAGTTCCAGGTGCAGGTAACCGCTGAAGTCACTAAACCACAAGCACATTGAGGGTGTACAAAGGTACTGGTCATCTAAAGCAATGACCTGCTTCAAGTCACAGCTTCTTCTCACCAAATTAGTGTGCACCCTATCCCTGCATCACTGACCACTATCATGGTCATCTGATAACAGCTTAACATGCAACCGAATCCATCAACAGATTTTGCACTGAACTTTAAATGGCTACACAGACACGCAGACTTCCTCAGTGTGTTAGGCCCACGGAAATAAATAGCTCATGGCTCTACTGGCATCCCAGGTCTCTCTACAGCATTGTTTTTCCTGGCTTAGGAGTAAAGTTTCAAGAACAATACAAGCCAGTGGATTAAGCTCTGTTTGGGCAGAGCATCAGTAGTACCACGCTTTAGCAAAAGTTGTCATTGGTACTGCAACTTCTTCTTCTGATGTAATTTTAGAGAATATAAATCTTTGGAACAGGGGAAAAAAAAATAAGAGCAAAACTAATACGCACCATTCTAGTCATTAGGTAACAGAACCAGCCAAGGATGTCATGGAGAAATTGATATACACCTGCTAGTAAGATTAAACACACTTTGGCAGCATGCAGCTGACAGTTGATAACTTAAAAAGCAGACCTGTTCAACAGAAGACGCGTTGAAACTGTGAAATTAATTACTATAAATAGCTGGAACATTTGAGTATAACCCTCAGTAGCAGAAAAGATCGAGGAGATGACAGGAGTCTTGTTGCAGAACATTTATGTGATGTGAACCACCTTTGAACTGTAAATTTACAAAGCCGGAGTCCTTGGTTTACAGCTGGTCTGAAACCATCTCATTTCCTTGATGTGCTCCACGGAGGTGCATGTAGTAGGAATATACTATGTACGTGACTCCTGTTTTCCACATCCATACTGTGTTTTGCTGCCAATAACCATTTGCTAAAGAACAAAATTTTGTATTTGTCACAAAGTCAGGAATTGCATCTCATCCCCTTGTAATGGAACCATACTAAACATTCCTCAGGAGAACAATAAATACACCAAGAATCTCTGAATTTCGGGTCTAAAATTACCATCATTCATACTGCCATTTGCCCGAGAGAAGCGAATCTGTTCAAAGAATCAGGATAAATGGTATCGGAACATCATTTAGTGCCTGGAAAGTCATCCGAGACTACCCACCTCTCTCATACCTCTCTGAAGAGTTCAAGACAATTTTAAAAAGAGGAATTCTCCTCATTTTATAGGCTGAAAAACTGAGGCACTGAAATAAGAACCAGCTTCTCCGAAGGCACATACTTGCCAAAGGAGAACTAACTGTAAGAGGCTCAGCTCTCCCCAGTCCCCATGGAATGAACATCTCTCTCGCTGCACCATACTGGGTTGGCACACAGCTTTTAGATCTCAGCTAACTGAAAAACTATGAACTTCAAAAGATGTTTACGGATGCACTAGTCTCCTGTAGTTTCAGTGCACAGTGGTGGTCATTGCTGATTTATGGATGAAGAGATCTATGGCTGAAGTTAGCTCAATATCCTGAACTGAAATTCTGATAGAATAAAAATAATCCTTGAATACAAGTTCTATGAGTAAGACTTTCCCCTTCAAAAACGTCACTGGGATGACCGTTTTGTTCTGAGCAACTTCTTAGAAGTGAGCTGTCTAAAACAGGACTGGTAGGTAGCTGCTGAAAGGCCATAATGGTAATGGATTGCAAACTAAAACAAATTATTACGGAGCAATCCAAAGTAACACCCTATCAAGCTGGAAAGCAACATTAACAGGTTGATAAGAGGGTTTGTTTTTAAGCAATTATTCTTTTTAGCTTAAGTAATTTTAATGAGATGGCTTTTAACATTTGTTCATGTACTTCAAATCTGAATGACACCATTCCAAAAATTAGTCATCAAATGTTAATGAGTTACGGAACAGGCTATTAATTGCCTTCCCTGAATCTGTTTAACTTCTGAGGTCAGGCAAAGACTGATAAACACAGATCCATTCTGTACTACAAACATGGAAGTGTTAACACTATACTTCAATGTATAACATGGAATATTGACCACTTCCAATTTAATTAGTAGGGAAAGGTATAAGATATATATATATAATATTCTTCAACTGGTCTAGTTCAAAACAAAATTTGCTTTATTTTTTTCCAAATAATAATAAGGGCAAAACAGATAGACACGCAAATTTTTAAAAGATTTTTTTAAGATACTTTGGTACTAGGAAAAGTAGTAAATTCTTCTGAAAATCCCATTAAGGCGGCTGCCAGATTAGATGCCTAACTTCCAATAAAAATCTGGGAAACACTCAAAAGATCTGAAAATGTCACAGGTTCCTATCTGTATCTTCAGCCATCTAAATCTCTCTTGTATTCTAACTTCACTAACTACAATTCACACTTCAATAAACCCATATGTTTGGAACAAAACAGAACCACCAAAATTTATTTCCCTGGACATTCAGTTTACTTAATCTAGTTGTAACTAATAAAAAAAGCTTTAAATATTACTTCAGTGCACTTTTAATCAAACTCCTATTTCCATCCAAGGGCAGCCTCACACAAATCACAAGTAAAAACACGTCTAAAGAAGTGAGTCATTCACTATTTTTAACGTAATAAAATGTCAGAATTAAGACCTGAACAACCGTAAGCCAAACTACACAAGCATTCATGTGTGTAGAGATAGCAATCCTCCCAGCCAGGAACCAAAGCACCAAGCTCAGGCACTTTAACATTTAGCTACTACTAAGGATATGCTGACTTACAAATCAGCATGTTTCAAAATGATTACACCCACTAACAGCAAGGGGGAATACAAGTACTAAACCCGATCAAAATCAATTATGTAAATCAACACACCTAGCCGACAGATCTCAAAGACAAGAAAGAAAGAAGAAGAGAAAGGAGTTGGAAGCTCTAGATTCTTGAGTAATGTATCAAATTTGCATCCTTGGCAGCAAAAAAGAAACAGGCAATTGATGAAGCAGTTCTAGACTTAGAAGTTTTCCTCTCTTCTAAAGCCATCAAAGGTGTCTTTGATAGAACTGCAGTTCAGAAACCAGAGGACATCAAGGAGATTCTAATAAGGCAACAGTGTGAAATTTCACACAAAACAAGGGCCAACGTATCCTACAATGTTATCTTCGTAATTACTATTCACTTGGAAACTACTACTATTTTCCACATGCTTGGGAGGTGAGTTACAACTTTGAGATAGGTGAACTTTCTGGAACTACACTAGAGACTGGAAGTGTGAGACTCCATGCTGACAGCATGTTTGCTCCCAGTGCACTCATTACCAATTTCTTTCCTGTTTTTCTGCTCCTAAAGGAAGTTATACACTAAAGGAAATACCTGCTCAGAAATAAAATTAGCACAAAATAAACCAACAACCTAACTTGGCAACTGGCCTTCTACACTGAGCACAGGTAGTTTCCATCCCCAAGGGCGTTTCTGTTTTGTGGAAAGACTTGACCTGTTTTGGAAAATTAACCTTTGAAAAAAAGTGGGCCATGGATGTCTCCATAAAATCCAGCCATATATCCTGTATATACAGAAAAGTGGGGTTTTCTTCTCTGCACTCTAATATGTTAATGAAGCCAATCTGCTTTATTTAACAAATCAAATTCCAGTTCGTAAGTACAGTCACTCCCTTAAATATACCATATGAGATATCACAGAATCATAGAATGTTTTGCATTGGAAGGGACCTTATAAGATCATCTAGTTTCAACCCCCCTGCCATGGTCAGGGACACCGTCCACAGGTTGCTCCAAGCCCCATCCATCCAGCCTGGCCTTGAGCACTGCCAGGGATGGGGCACCCACAGCTTCTCTGGACAACCTGTGCCAGGGTCTCACCAACCTCACAGTGAAGAATTTCTTCCCAATACCTAATCTAAATCCACCCCATTTCAGCCTAAAGCCATTACCCCTTGTCCCATCACTACATGCCCTTGCACAAAGTCCCTCTCCAGCTTTCTTGTAGCCCCCTTTAGGTACCAGGAGGCTGCTCTAAGGTCTCCCCAGAGCCTCTTCTTCCCCAGGCTGAACAACCCCAACTCTCTCAGCCTGTCTTCATGAGAGAGATGCTCCAACCCCTGATATGTTGATGCTTAACTATATATTCAAGCATTTCTACATTAAGAAATTAGATTAATAATTAATATAGCCTAACTAACCATCTTAGTCCCTGAAAAGTTAAGAGCCTTATAATGGTTATCTCATTCATGCATATAAAATTTATTCTCAAAATGCAGCAGCCACTAAATTAAGGAAGAAAACTTTTAGGAATTGCACCAATTCTGGTCTGTTTCATAATCACATGATCAAAACAAAAAGGCCTACCTCAAGAAAAAAATGCCAGCAA
Source organism: Falco naumanni (assembly GCF_017639655.2). Classification (NCBI taxonomy): domain Eukaryota; kingdom Metazoa; phylum Chordata; class Aves; order Falconiformes; family Falconidae; genus Falco; species Falco naumanni. Next base: position 20,323,628 of record NC_054057.1, on the reverse strand, counting down.
CCACCACCTGCCCAAAATGTAGTCAAAAATACTAAATAAGCAGCAACATCCTTTATTCCAGTTTGTTCTGTTCCTGCAAGACGCTAGTTACGCACCACCAAGTATAATGGGACCCTTTTACTTCACACACCAAAATAATTAGGAAAGCGGTGTGACACCTATACCCAGATCTACATGGTTTACACATCTGAGTATATTAAATGTTAAAAACTACCTGTTTCTCCTGATGCATTTATGAGAAACTGAACTAAGCTGATCATATGTTTTAATGATCTCCTAAATACATCACCTTGAACAAAATCATGTAGATACAGACCTAGGTGAGCTCACAAGAGCACACAGCCCTTCCATCACAAAGTAACACAAAAAGCCCAGCTGTGGCTTTGCAAGCAAACCTCTAAAAATGGGAGATGCCAAGTACAACACAAATCCATTTCTAAATCATAATTAAACTTATTTCAAAAGCAGCTGGTACCTACCCCATTCACAACAGAAATAATCGTAAACGCTGGAAAAGTCTCAGGCATGCAGATGGCCAACTTCAAAACTATACTACGGATATATTTAGTCTATAGGAGCTCACTATGAATCACCCGACCCTTCAGATCCACCGAAGCCCACCCTCAGCCACTGCAGCTACCAGCACTACGCATACACACACAACCAGGCATGATCGCCAAGGGACGGTGGGCAACTCCGAGAGGCGGCAGTGCCACCGCAGCGCAGCTCCAGCACACTTCACCCTGCCTGCCCCTTCCAGAACCCCCAAACCCCCCCGGAGCAGCCACCACCCCGGCCTGCCAGGCCGACAAGCAGGGCTGCCCACAGGCAGCCCCCACTCGCCCGCCGCGCCGCAGGCCCGGCCCGCGGCCCCCCAGCCCGGGCGCAGGGCACGGACACCGATTTCTCTTCCTTCCCCCCGCCTCGGCCCCAGGTGCGCCGCCCGGCCCTCCGCGGCTCCAGTTCCTCTCCCGCTCCCCGCAGAAGGCCCCCCTCAGCCCCAAGGAAGGGGCCGCACCCCGGGGCGAGGGCCGGACCCGCGGCTTCCCCCGCCTCGCCTCCCGGCTCTCCCCAGCTCCGCCGCGCCAGGAGCCGGCCCCGGCTAAGGGCGCGGGGGCGGCCGCAGCGCCCGCCTCGCCGTCCTCCGAGGTGCCCCGCCGCTGCCCGGCGCCGCAGCTGCCGGGCGGGAGCCGCGCCCAGGCGGGGGGAGAGCCGGGCTGCCGCCGGGCCCCCCGAGGACCTCCCCGCCGCGGCAGTGCCGCCCGCTGGACCCAGGGCCCTCCCGCGGCGAGGGACGGTGCACCCCCGCCCCGGCCCCGCAGGCCGCCCCGGCCAGGCGACGGCGACCGGACCGGCCGTGCCAGGCGGGGGCAGCCGCCGCCTCGCGGCGCGGCGGGAAGCGAGCGCGGGAGAGCCGCGGCCGCCATCCCCCCCCAGACAAACCTCCGACCACCGCTTCCTCTTCTGCCTCGGCGGCCCGACCGCGGGCGGCCGGGGCCGAGGGGCCAGGGAAGCGGGGCAGGCGGCGGCAGCGGCGGCGGAGGATCCGGTCTCGCCCGGGCTGCGGAGGCGGCGGCGGCCCCTGGGCGCGCAGGCGCGCTGCCCTCCGCCTCCTCACCCCCACAGCACCGCCGCCGCCCCGCCGCCCTGGGCTGCGGCCGCGCCTGTCCGCCCGCCCCTCCCGCGCGTGCGCGGCGCGGAGTGCGCCGGGGGCGGGGCGAGCCCCGCGCGCCAGGCCCGCCGCCTCGGCCCGCCCCAGTTTCCTGTGCCCGCGTCTCCCCCCGGCCCGCGCGCCGAGGGACCGGCGGGCGGGGCGGGGCCCTGGGGGGAGCGGGGCGCAGCGCCCTCTGCTGGCGGAGCCGGGCGCTGCAGCCGGGAGGCCTGTGAGGGGCCAACGGGTAACGCGACTCGGCCCGGCCGCGTCCCGCTCGCCCTCCCGCGGGCCGAGGCGGCCTTCGGGCAGCGGCGGCGCCTCAGCGGCCAGGCCAGGCCCGCCTTTGGGCCACCGCCGCCTCAGGCTGGCGGGAGGGGCCTGGCCGCGGGAGGGGGGCTGCGGCAGGCGGGAGGTGCCTGAGGGCTGGTCCGTGGGAAAGGAAAATCTTGAGGACAGGCAACTTTTTTTTAAAACCTAGGGAGTGCTGTTTGGTTTTGTGGGGTTCTTTGTTTTATTTCTTATTTCCCTTTGGGTCCATCCACCAAGAGAAAGGCAAGGAATTTCACTTGAAAAAGGTGAAAATCTGTTGAACGCAGCAGCTGGGGATTTAAAACTTCCCGGACAAGTCACAGGAGTGACCTGTAGGGAAAGTGAGGCGCTGCCGTCCATGGAAAGCACCGGCTTTCACTGGGGAGCTCCGCGAAGAACAAGATCACAGATTCTCCCCAAGCATTTTATAATTTCTGTCATAGAGCAAAGGACTAGTTCGATCCGAACATTATAGAAAGAAAAAACCCCAGAAATCACAGGAATTTCCCACCCTAGACATGCAACCAGCCTGTGCTTCTCGCACCACCGGCCCCAGTGCCTGGCTCCGGCATTCAGGGATGTGAAGCTGCAAAATGGCCACTTGGATTCTCATCTCCTCTAAAGACCCAGGGCAGAGCTCAACTGCAACCTCCTGTTTCCTAGGTTTTTGTTATGTGCAGCAGAGCACACCGTCCTGGAATAAGTGCTTCCCTTGTTCATATGGAAAGAACATTATGCTCGTCGGTCCACTTAGCTGCGTTAGGATGGAGGAGCATTACTCCCTTAACAACTGGGAAACTTTAGAAAGAAACATAAACTTTGTCTTGCCTTGTCTGATATTTTTTTTTTGTCCCCTACAAAAAACATGGTGGGTTTTTTTGCTCCCTTAGCTGAACAACTGGGAAACTTTAGAAAGAAACATAAACTTTGTCTTGCATTGTCTGATTACTTTTTTTGTCCCCTACAAAAAGCATGTTTAACAGTACTTACAAGCAGAAGAACGGTAATATTTCCCCACAGTCTCCCTTATTTTAAAAATATAAGTTCCAACGTTACAATAGGAAATTCTGGATTCACTTCGGTTTGCAGTTAAATGTCTGCGCGATTTGACAGCTAGCTTTCTGTACACCAGCTGAAGGCTTTTACCACTGTTCCCAGCCTCACGTTTTGATGCTCCCTCCCCCACATTACCAGCAAAAGGCCCCTTCGTTACCGCTAAATGAGCCTCAGGTGGCAGGGGGAGTGGAAAAGCAGCAGCTCTCTGCCATAAAGACAGTGAGCAGTAGCAGGATGGACCTTGGTTTTGAGGGGCTCTAAGGGGGTGGGAGTAGCTTATTTTTTGTAGGGGTTTTTTGGTGTTTTTTTTTTCCACTACGTTATTCTCTCTTTCTCAAAAGCCAAAATAATTCTGGGAGCTTTGGCCTAGGAAGGTGAGAGGAGCCTGTAGGCTTTTTGGGGCTTACAAGAGAGGGATGGGCCATTCTAGATGGAAGCTGAAGAGGGTTCTAGTGTTCCCAAAAGCTTTCTGAAACTCTAGGCTGAGCTGTGTGCTAGTTTGTAACAGGTCTTTGATTTAGTCCTTTTTTTGTTGTTTTTTTTTTTTTTCTTGTAGCTTTGAAGTGCTTAAGTTCTCCAAATTGCTGAACTGCCTTATTTTTTTTTTCCGTAGTCACTGGGTCTTCTGCATCCTCTAATTTATTCTTGCTTATAAAATACATGTGATAGGGCTGTATTGCTTGTATGGGTTGGAATGGGCTGAACTTAGTGTATTAGTTAATTGAGGAAATAGGTGAGTGGGGGAGGAAGTTCTGTCTTGTGAATTTTGTATGGCTTTGAATGTAGACTTATGCATAAGGACTTTGTGCTTTTTTCTTTTTCTTTTTTGCTGTTAACTATCATTTAGTTTAAGCATAGGAAGCATGGTGTCACTGAAATATTTCATTTATGTTAGCTGTTATTGTTAAGTATATTACAAGGTACAAATCCTGAATTAATAGAGCTCTAATACTACATGTGTTGGCATTAAGGAGTGTTTTCTTCACAACGTGTTAAGCTTCTAACTGCATAAAGCCTTCTATTGGTCCCTCTTTATTCTTGAGGTCTCTTGCTCAAGGCTAATTAAAGGCTAGTTTCTGATTGGCTGGAATACTGCTTATATGGATGTGTGCATATAAGACTACATTAAAGTTACTGGTCCTGTGGCTCTAAAATGTCTTATAAGATTGGCTTGAAGTACTAATATTGAAAGGTGCATATAAAAGCTTGCTTAGCAAAGAACTAAAATCTTTGACCTTGGTAGTAATGTCAGTTTTCTACTTTCTGCTTGGAAGATAGTAGTTTTCTTATGGAAAGAAGACTTTCCAGAAAAATGAAAACTGCTTTCATTGGGCTGGGAGAGGAATGTGTGCTGAATTCTGACAGAGCATAAAAATCATTAAGTCACAGTTTTTGAAGTGGTTAATCTTATAATTTATTTCTTTCAGTGTTTAAAAAATGAGTACTGCCCCAACTTCAGAAAGTGGATCATATTCCACAAACAACACAAGACCCTTTTTTTATGCACAGCCAACAGCACAACAGCCTTTACCAAGTCCGTGGTACTTCAGCCATGCATACAGTCCGTACTGTGTACCTGCTCCAGGTAAGGCACACGACAGCTGTCTGTGGTAGCTTTGCTTTTGTTTGATGACACAGATGCGTATCTGTGCTAAAAAGCTTCTCAAGTGCTTAAAGTAGAGTTGATGTAATGTTTTAGTTGTCAAAAATCCGATTTATGAAGCATTAGTTAAATATGTAGCTCGTGTGCTGGAAAGTAGTATCTGTTTCTGGGGAATGGAAACTAAGCAAAATATTAAGTAATGGTTATCCTACAGATACAGAGCTCTAGAATATGCCTAACAATTAATGTGTGTGTATATGTGAGTTCCATATATGCATGCTTGTATTATTGGTATGGATAAATATAAACTTAAGAATCCACACACAAACAATATTGTTAAATTGATTTTGTAAATGGTATACCTATGTCAGCTTCTATCTGGAGCTATCTTTTTCAAAGACAATCCATAGAACAGCAAGAAAAGTACAGAAAGCTAATTGGTGTACGTTCCAAGGAACAAAGCTCTAGCTAAATTCTAGCTGTCTAGATAAGCTGCTCCATAACAAGCAACTCTGTCTGGGTTTCTGCACCAAACATGCTTCCAAGCATTGACAGGTAGTGTCTTGCTCTACCTATGAGTCTGATCTTTTTGCTATTCCTGTGTATGCAAGCAAACATTAATCAAATTACTCATTTCAAGAAGAAGATATATTTGTCTTTTTTTTTATCCCCAATCTCTAGGCTTCCGAAGTGGAAATCCATATTTTCCATTTTATTCTGTTGCGCTCCATGAGTACCCTGGATTTTTTGTTCCACAACATCCAATGCATGCAAGAACTAGCAGGAGGCCTTATTTTAATGCTCCCCCACCTTCCCCTATGTTTTATCATGCAACAAGATTTAGACACTATAGTACCTCTGGGAAAAAAATGGAGACAAAAGAAACACAGACTGATCCTAGACAGCCTGAAAACAAGCAAAAAAAGCATCAAGATATCCATATAGAAACAAAAGGTTGTGATGCAGGAAATATGGCCTGTGTTTCTTCTGGTATAGGTACAGAGACTGAAAGTACTTCAGAGAAACAAGATTCATCTGGATCTTCCATTGCAGTGGACAGAGAGTTTCATAACAAGAGCCCTTCGAGCTCTACGCAGTATAGAAATCTTCCTACTGGAAGCTATGCCTTTGAGAAGGAAGAAGTGAGGATAGAATATGGAAATGGATCTCCAGCTATTCAGCTGTGGAAGTCCTTTAAAGAAACGATCCCTTTGTATGATGTGGCAAGTGGTAAATCAGTCCCAGAGAATATAGTGCAGCGTGACTTATTTTCTGTTAGCTCATGTGAAGGAATGGTATATGGCCCTCATGAAGGGGAGAAAATGGTGACAGGAGCTTCCTTGGATGAGAGAAAAGCTGTTCTCTCCTCAAAACAGGGTGTTGAAACTGTACAAGAAAAAGAGGTCCAAAATAATGAAGTGAAGCTGGATGCAAAAAAGCAGGCAAATGCAAGTCAGCGGGCAAAATCCCCCCCAGGTGAAACCATGGCAATGCAAATTGCAGAGTTGGCAAGACCTGTTGGCATAGATCAACCAGTGGTAAGACAGGATGTGGTAGTAGCTAAGAAATCTAGCTCTAAAAAACCTACAAGCTCAAAAGCTTCTCGAGAAGAGCCCAGCTTTGTTCAACAAACAGGACTACTTCCATCTGGTATGGAGGTAATGAGTGACTTGAGTTTCCAGCAGAAAAAGCTGAATCTAAGCCACAACACAACCAACGAAAGTCAAACAGATAAAAGTATTTGGTGTGACGAATCAACTGAGAATTATGTTCCCTCTAACAGTTTGCTGGGTTGTTTGGATGGTACAAATACAAACTACAACTACGATGTTTGTTTGCCACAAAGGAAACGTCAAAGTGTACTCAGTCTTTCTTCTGATGACATGTCCTCTAGAGAGGAAGGCTCATCAACTGATAATGCCCCAGTGTCTTATTTTGTCCCTGACTATGTGCTTCAGAAAAGCATGTATACTTTCCAGAAAAGTACAGAAGGCTTAGAGAAAGAGAAAATTAAAAGTGGTGGGTCCCTTAATGAAGAAGAAGTAGTAGTAAGGGAGCAGATGAACAGCTTGAATGACCAAGATGTCAAAAACTCTTCAACCGTGAAGATTAAAGAGGCTTCCAGTAAAGGCAGAAAGCTGGGAACCCTTCCTAGATCACCTAGTTGGAAAAAAGTCAATTCTCTCAAGAAAAAAGCATCTAAGAGTTTGTCAGAAGTTGAGGACTCTGAAGAACACTCTGTGAAGGGAGAAGAGGAGGATGAAGATGGAGCGGATGAGGAAGATGATGCCACAGATGAAACTGAGTATTTCTTTCAAGAAGCCACTCAATATGGAATCTTGATGCCTAGTAAAGGAAGTTTCTACCAAGTTGGTCAGAGGGTGCTTTGGAAACCACCTGAAAATGCTATACCAGCTCAATTGATTAGCTGGCCGGCTCAAAAGAAAATAAAAACTAGGAGTGGGCTCGGTAAAAACATTGGTGTAGTTTACAAGACAAAGGAGAAAGAACAAGATGAAGTCATATACAGTGACTATGGGTATTATGGAAGAAAGAGGTCTACAGCAAGAAGAGGAGGACCTGAACACCAGCAAACACTACAGAAACTCTTGGAAGGTAAGCTAGTTGCTGAGGACTAAGTGCTGCTTAACAGAACACACAAAGAATGCCTAATTGCAGCTGCAAATTGTAGTTTGAACCAGTGGGAAGATGGGAGAATGTTGTAGCTTGACATTTGGCTTACAGCCAGAAGTACTATAGAATTTTTTTTTTCTGAGGCATAAGGGGTTTGCTGCAATATTTTACTTATTGCATGAAGATTCTGCATCTTCACAACCAGCAGAGAAATCCCCTGAGTTGGATTTGGTATACTTAACTTTCTGACATGAGTGGAAAATCATGAATTTGAAAAGGTTAAGGCCGTTTGAACTATGCATTTACCATTATTTAATATTATCTTGGAAACTTTGTATTTAAACTTATACAAAATTCTGATGCTCCCATCACAGGCCCATGTTAGGTGGATTAAAGAGGATTAAATCATTATAATCTGGTGGCTGTACCCTGTGTAATTTCTCTTTGCAGGAGTCAACCATTTATCTTTTTTTACTGTGGCTGCTGTTCTTTTACTGTTAGCAACAAAAAGCTTTGCTGTTTTTTCATAAAATCAGTGTGAAACTGTTAAATTTGACCTGAAAAAGAACATTTTATTTACTCGGGGTAGAAATATTGGTAGAAATTGGATTCATCTGAACTGAGAATACACAGAATTATCAGCGAGGGTTCATAACTGGTTATGTGGGCACTTCAGTAAGTGGCTGCTGTTTAGTGAAGTCTTGTGAGGCACCTAAAATGAGGTGATCTGCTTCTAATAACAGGCTTGGTGTTCTTAACTTCATTTTCCTTCTACAAAATTTGTAGACTTAAAGCAGCTTGTAGCTTTCATCAAGTATGGTCATCAGAAAAATGTTTTTCTTTTTAATAGACTATTACAATTAGATTCAGTAGCTAGCTTTACCTTCTGACTTGTGGATCAAACAATATAATGACATATTAGCAAAATCAAATGCTGACCTTAAATCAACCTCTTTTTATTAGGAAGGCTGTTAAGGGAGAGTGTGGGGATACCAGCTGAAGAGTATTGGATTAGAAGAGGTGCTAAACCCAAATTTACCAGCCAAATACATGGTAGTCCCTCGCTCCCAGCCAAGAGCAAAGAACAAGGTACAACGTATTTCCTCAATGTGGTTCTTGAGGAACATTCAAAAGGATATGATACAAAACAGCAAGCTTGTGATACTTGGATAAAATTTGAAGATAATAAAACTAATTTTCATGGCTCTAATATTGATGAAATGCCTGTCAGTCAGCACATCTTGTGGTATAATTATATTCTCCTCAAACATGTGAATAAGGATGCATTATAGCTACTTTTTTTTTTTAAAGGTCCCATGGGAAATCAAAGCATCAAATGCTTTGATGGGGCCAAGCAAAGCTTTAATTTGTATGAAGTTGTTACTGCCATAAACTGCAGTATTAATTCTTCACTCAGATACTGCATACGCGCTCAAGAGAAGCATTGGTAGTTCCTAATCCTGATGAGCAGAACACTCATGAAATCATGTGTGATAGCTACGTAGGCCAAAGTTCAGAAAAACTAGCAGGGATCAACAGCTGCCCTGCTACTGCTAAAGGATATCTGAGTGCAAATCATCTTGATGTGGTTCAGAAAAAGATGAACAAATCAAAGTAAAAGGTTAGATTCTTTCCATATCTACCTTTCCTCCAAAAGCAGAATAGTTTCTGCTTACAATTAAGGTCTACTTGGAGTTCAGCTCTGTTTCTAGATGCTCTTCAAGGTTATTTCTCAGTGTAAGTGCTGTTGGAACAACTCTAGAATTTGCTGTAGTTCAGGTATTGCTACTCTCCTGGGTCACATACTTTTGAGTATCACAGGCTCAGTCTATCAACAGAGTGTCAAGTTATCTTCAGAACAGCCTGATGACTTGCTTCTCTTCAGTTCGGTGATAGTATACAATAGGTTTCCTGTATAGACAGCCCAATAGACTTTTCTTTAGAGTGTATTCCTTAGTTGTCCCTCTGCCTTGCTTTCCTGCTTGAACATGTTGGGGTTTGGGATTTGCCTCCTGCGTTGGAGGCTTTCTAACCTTTCTATCTACAGACTTCTTCAAAAAGTTGTGGGGTGTTTTTTTGACGCTAGCCTTCTCTATAAAAGTTGAAAAAAATTACTTTAGCAGCATTGTTCTTAGCTCCTTACAACAATTCATGAAAATAAGTTATAATTTTGTTACCTTTAAATTTCAGCATATCTCTTAGTGATAGATTGTGCAGCATACTGAGGATGTTTGGCATACATGTTGCTCCCTACTTTCTCTTACTCCTTTTCCAGCCTGTGTAGTCTGAAGAAGCTATCACATTCAGTATTAGAAAGTAGGAATAAGCTGCTTCCGAATGCTGTTCATGTCAATGGATGCCTCAGAAGTGCTAGTAAAAATTACCCCCTTTTTCAACGTTGCTTATCTTAGGACTGGTTTCTTCAAGTTAATGTTAAACTTAAGTGCCCCACAAGTAAGGCTGTATGGCTAGACAAGATATGTTGCTTTAGCAGTAATATAATATTCTAAATTTGACTTCTTGAACTGTGTACCTGTGGTGCATAAATTAACAGGTCTGAAGACAGTGGGTGACTTAGGTCCCTTTGACAGCTATCAACTAGTCCTGAACACTTGAAAAGTGAACTAGAATAGAATTATCAAGCTCTCACTGGGTTCTTTTTTTGCCATGTTCATACCTATCCAGGTTATGACCCAAAATACAATGCATCCAGAACTATGGTTAGACAGTGATTAAATATTGTAGGCATAAGTGTTGCTTGACATACGCAGTGTCACTTTTATCTGCCGCTAAAATGGGCACATAGAGGGAAGAGAGAAAGAGGAACACTACAGACCAGCTGGGGAAAGCCAAGCTTAAATTTGCTTTAAGACTATGCTTTGGAGAAATAACATCAGTTGTACCTTGCTTTTCAGGGTGCCCACCTTTGGTCAAACCAAAGAAGAAAAGAATAGGCAAGCCACCCTCAAAACGCAGAGACATGAGATGTGAGGCAGAAGAAGTGTGGGAGATGCCTAAAAGCAGTGTATGTAAAGGTTGGTATACAGCAACAAGCTACAAAAATGTTAAAGTGTTTCTTTCATTTCTGTCTCAAGGAATAATGGGTCTCAGTTTGAACTGCAAGGATATTGGAAGCTTGTGAGATAATAGCAAATGCTATGTATGCAGACAAGATGAGGAAAAAAGCAAGCTTTTTTTTTTAACACTTACATTACTATGAATACAGTTGTAGGTTTGAGCGGGTTAGGTTCCTTCTTACTATTTAAGGGAAGGAGGCAGGGGTGGGGAACCCAAACCCCACTATTTTAGTCTAGTTGCTCTTCAAACTGTTCTACTAACTTTTTAAAATATTGGGTCCTGTGTCACTTTGCAGTATATATTTATTTTTTTTTAAGCTACAGGTCTGTCTCAGCTAAAATACTGTAATTTGTTACAACACAAATGCATATAGATAATTCTTAATAACTTCAACCTTGTGGAGTAGGAACTTCTTGCTACTTTGGAGGAAGATGAGAAAAACAATGGAGGGGAAAATCACATTAAGTAGGTTCAGTAACAAATATGGCTTTGCATTTGTGGGAGAGTCTGAAAAGGTTATAAACTGAAAAGGGTCAGTACATACAAGAAGCTACCTACAAGACCAGAGTTCCTCCTGGAAAACAAAAAGCTGGCATAGTAAAGCGAACCTGAATGTTCAGTCAGGAAATAGAGGAGTTAAAGACTGTTTTTACTTTATATATTCTTTCTCATATATTAAACAGAGGATTATGCTTCCATGTATTTGCAAGGTTGGAAACAAAAACTTAGACCGAAGTATCTTACTAGTCAAAATTGGCATCAGTCCTGGAGTCAGATTACTTGAACATCAGTGTTAGACCTTTAATTGCTGATGTATTTTAGTAAAAGCCTCCAGGAAACTTGTGTAATGCCAAAATACCACTTATATTAGCCCCAAAATAGTTGGTGTTTCTTGGATGCATACAAGTTTCACGTGGAACTCTTTTTCTATCTATTATACTGGGATGTTCTGAAGTCCAGTGCCATTCCTGCAGAATTTGTCCTTGCTGGGAAGTTGAATACATAGGTCTAATATCAGCCATCAGTGTCGTCTCCTGCAACAGGAAAAGGCAATCACTGATACCTAGTCTTTCTTTAGAAGCAAACTGGCGTCTATTATTTGGAGAGAGAATGCATACTTTTTTTTTCCCCTCCTCTTTAGGGTCTGGAACCAGAAAGTCCATCTATAAAAGAAGATAATTGCAAATACTGGGACAGGAGAAGCAGGGGAAATGTATGAGGTCTGCATAAATCCAAAACTTTATTGTTACTTTCTTGTATATTTTGTAAGTTGCTGTGTACTCTTCAAAGGTAAAAAGTAGCACAGTAAAGACTGAGGAAACTATTAACATGGAATTAAGTATTTAACACTAAAGTCACTTTTTTACAACTAGCACATCCACTATTTAAATAATAAATTTAATAGAATTGCACTCTGGGACTTATTGTATTCTGTCTATACACAGAAGCAAAAAAAGCTTATGATAGGTTTGTATGTACATCGATACTATCCTAGCATAACATTTACTGCTGCCTTGTTCTTAAGCTCTGCACCTTGTGGTCAGTTTGTGTATATGATGTGGACATAAGTACAATACTCTCCTCTGTTGGCTGGATTTGTTTTTGTCAAAGTGTACAGGAATATAGTTAACTGTATCAAGTACTGACTTGAAGTTTCAAGGCAGTTCCTCAGATATTACTCTCTTCAAATGCATGACTGAGGACTAAAACTAAAGCATAGTGATGTGATGCTTCTCCCTCCTCCCCTTTTTCTGTGGGGACTTCTCTAAGTTCCTCCATAGACACTCTGACCTGGAGAGATGGACTTTGAAGGTGAAATAGAAGGCTTTACAATAGTGGTATACTCTGTTCCCTGGTATCTTACTTGATGCCTTCTATTACAGTTGATACTGTCCTTGGCAACTCACTGCTTTATAGAACTAAGATGATAAAATCAGCTTTCTGCTGAGTTATCTTATTAATAATGGAAATACTAATGTATATGATGTGGACAGCTCAAATGTGTGATTGATTTATTATTTTTTTCATGTCCATGAAAGCTGGTATCACCAGCTGAGAATAAACATGATACTGCCATTCTTGGATGACTCCCCAGTGAAGTGATAGTGTGAATGAAAAAGGTAGAAAACCTAAACCAACCAAATGAAAAACCCCACCAATTTTTCTTTAACAAAGGATGGGGGGGAATGGACAGACAGGACTTGCCTTCTGCCTCCTCTTGCAACATTCTTATTCTGTCTGTGCCCTAGAGTAACCTACATGAATAAAATCAGTATTTCCTGTAACTGCATTCAAGTTTTGTGCCTACAGCCTACTAGTCTGACCTGTAACTGAGGTTTTGTTGTTTTTCCTCAGTGAGGAGTATTCAGGCTTCCCTACCCAACTGATCCTGATCCTCCATCTTTCCATTATTTTTAATAGCACTTGCTTGCTTTCTTGTTAAAGAGCTACTGTAATTATAGCCTCTGCCCTAAGCTGTTAGGGAAAAAGATCCACTTTAACTTTGTGATGCCAGGTTTTTATTTCCTCTCTACCCTAAGCACTGTGAGAAAATCAGGAATACAAATTCTTATTTTGCTTTTGTGCTGCGCAAAACCTCTGTTGCATCAGAACCTCGAAGAATAGAATGAGGGAGGGAATTACTTCAAGCACGGTGCTTTTTAATACTCTGGAAAATATAGGACTGCTGTTCTTGGATATCTAATGCAGGAATATGCTGCTTTTAGAGGGGGACAGGCTTTATTCTGATGAGAACAAGTGGTAGAATATCAACTTGAAGACTAAGTGATGATCTAAGTAAGAGTAACCCTTAGCTACAACTGAGATCTCTTAGGTAAGGCTTCTTGTCCTTTTCCCTGAACTCAAGTGCAGCTTTGGGATTGAGTTCTGCTTGACAGACTTAACTGTTTGTCTTTTGCAGCTTGTCTGATAAAGGGATGTTCATGACCTCATGGTTAGGTGGCACTCTCATCTTTGAGAATGGCTAGTATTTCACAGGGACTCCCAAGATTGTGCTAGCTGTTCTTTTACAGGTTTTGCATAGTCAGTGTGCTTTCTACCCAGATGTAAGAAGCAGTTCAGGGCCTGGTGATGCTAGCTCCCAGGATGTGAGGGAGTAGCAGTAGGAGTGTTTAGTCAGCTCTTTGAAAACAAATGCTATTTTAAACTAATTGCTTGTAGCTACCCATGCTATGTATCCACACCAATGCTTAAAGTAGGATGTATGAATGTTCTAGTGCTCTAGATATACTTCTTGGATAATGTTCTATGTGGCACACTCTACTCCGACAGTACTACTAAATCTTCTACTTGGCTTTTTCTTCACTCAGCAGCATGGATGTTTTATGGACTACATCTTAAGTCAACTAGTTCACAACTGTATTTAATATTCCAGTGGGTAAAATTGTCATGCTTCAGAAAGGCTGTGAAGTACAAACAGCATATTAACAGACTGTGAAGTAAAGTCCAGGTCCTCCTCCTTCAGCCAGGTAACTAGCTACAGCGAGATCTGAGATCTCATTTTACAGGTCTGCGTATGTGTCAGCTTTTGTTACCACTGAAGCTAGATTGCCCAGTGACTTCCTGCAGTGCTGGCAGGGTTGTGGAGCTGTAACTGTAGCACTACTGCATTGGCTTTGAAGTTTTCACCTGCTTCCTGCAGCATCTACTGCAGGGCAGCTGAAGAATCTATTTGCTGCCTGGCATACCACCAACAAACCTTAGAGGCCTCTGACACTGCCATAGCCAGACCTGTGTTTGGACAGACTTAAGTCTTGTGACTCAGAATTTCTAAATCATTATTTGTAGCAAACTTAAACCTCTGTCGCAGTGTGGGTGTGGTGTAATCACTGAAGTGGAGCCAGTGGGTTATGTTGGCTTGCCAGGATTTAATTCTGTATTCCGATTTTCAATTTGGTAGCACCTGAATGACACAAAGCTTTCCCTTTTACAGTGTCCTGTCTTCTGCCTTATGTTGGAACAGATTAATTACAGGTCTTCCTATTAACATCAAACAGTGGAAGACAGGAGCCAATGGCAAAAAAAAAAAAACACAACAAAACCAAAAACAAACAAAAAAACCAGACAAGAAAAAAACCCTACTCATTGCATGCTAACTGCAGGCATACCAAGGAAAAACAAATTCACTGTTTAAAAAGGAGTCCTTGGATTCCTCTGACTTGCTGCCAGCAGCCATCTCAGTCAACAAGACTATAATGCCCAAGCAATTTCAGGGACAAAGAAATAAGACAGATGTCAGGATTTTTGTTAAAATAAACTTTCTAACAAGAATGGGTCAGACTATTAATATAATTGGATCTGGGAGCTGAAGGCCTGTGAAGCTGTATTCTCTATGAAGTCTGTTACTGCATTTCACACTTACTTAGATTCATGGGACTATACAATTATGCTATTACTACCACTCAGGCTTCAACAGAGCTTTCAAACAAATATATGTATCTACAATGAAGGCAAGGATTACTAAGGGAAAAAGAATTGGTTGTCTGAACAAAAACATTAACTAGTCCAATGGTTAAGATTTTAAAAAAGGCTAATCAGTTGTTCCAGACTGTAGCTTTCTATCCTGCTTTCTGGATATACTTCTACATAGAATAATTTTCTGTTAATATCAATGGGTGTTGGTATTTATCTCTAGTGTCTCTATTTCTAAAAGACCTGGAGTCTCTTGAATGCCAGCTTTGGCATTGTTTAAAATGCTGAACAATGACATGAATAGTGCTTTTCAGCAAGAAAGCACTGGCTGCTAGTCAGCAGTACTAGAAATCTTGCTCTATTGAAAATGTTAGCTTTAATTTTGAAACTGGTTCTACTTACACGAGTTTCAGTAAAGGCCTGCTAAAATCTTTATGTATGAGATATGATACAGATTTATAGAACTGGGAATGATATGGGGAAAACAAATAGGAATCAGTTGTTCACTACCTTCCAGTACAAGAACTACAGTGTATGAAATGAAATAGGGAGCAGCGTGAAGGCAAATTATGTTTCTTCACACATTATTAATTACACTGCAGAGTTTCTTGCTTAAGGAAATTGAAAAGTTCACAGGTGGTGACTGGATGTAAAAGAAAAATACCCGAGGCTGCTAAATACTAAACCAAGACTGTTACTATTCAACCCCAGCCAGCAACTAAGTACTGTGCAGTTCCTTGCTCACTCCCCCCACCCAGCAGGATGGGGAAGAGAATCTGGAAACAAGGTAAAACTCACAGGTTGAGGTAAGAACAATTTAATGGTAGAATAAAACAACTATTGTAATGAAAAGGAGAGAGACTAATAAAACCAAAGAGGAAAAACACCCAGGTGATGCACCATTGCTCACTACCTGCTGACTGATGCCCTGCCAGTCTCCAAGGCATGACTGCAAGACCCCAGCCAACTCCCCCAGGTCTATGTACTCAGCACGATATTCCATGGTACAGAATACCCGTTGGGTCACTGTCCTGGCTGTGTTCCCTCCTGGCTTCTTGTGCCTCTCCAGCCTTCTTGCTGGCAGGGCCTGAGAAACTGAAAAGTCCTTGACTTAGTATGAATGTTACCTAGCAACAACTGAAAACATCAGTATATTATCAACATTGTTCTTATACTAAATCAAAAACACAGCACTGTACCAGCTACTGAAGAGAAAATTAACTCTATCCCAGCTGAAACCAGGACAACAACCTGATTCAAAGTACCTGCACTACAAGCAGCAGAGGCTGACACAGCATTTCAGTGGAATGAGAGAAGTAATGCCACTAGTTTGCACTGCTCTGCTGCGTAGGCATCTGCTATTGACCATGAGTGAAAAAAAGACACTGGTGTTGAACAGACCTTTAGTCTGGCACAGAACAGTGATTTGGTGTCTCAAAACAAACAATTAAGTTGCATTTGATGTAAGTTAGAAATGGGCTTTTATGGTATTTTTCTTGATTGTTCAAATAGTAAACCCTGGTAGGCAACATGGGAAGAACCCATTAACAAGGACTGGGATGACAGACTAAGGAAAAACTGAACATGTTTATATTAAACTAAACTTCAGAAGAATCTTAAAAGCTGAAGTAACTGAAAAGATCTTTAGGTTACCTCTGCTCTGGACAAACCTGAATAAGAATTATCTTGGCATGCATCAGGTGAATAATAGCTGTGGCTTCCAGCATCTGTCTAACAATCACCAATCACCACCACACACGGATTTTCCAAGCACCAAATGCGGCAATACAGAGAACCAGTCCATTATAACACTCCTCATGCTACTTCAGCTGTCAAATCTTCTTCTGGTGAAAGAGCCAGGAGCTTTGAATTTGTTGCTGCTGATGATGATACAGGTAACTATCAGGAGTCACCAGTAAATCCTATCACAGGGAGATCTGCTAAATAATACTGGAGGATAAAACACAAGCCCACATTCAAGCTCTGAATAAGACAAAGAATCTTTTTGTAAGTAGGCCTTGGCTACTTTGGTTTTCCCCAGAACATATTGTGAATGGGTGGCAAGGAACAGGGGTTTATTTTTACTAAATGACTCTTAGACACGTAGGAGGGAGGAAACACATTTTAATGTGTGCTTTTCCCTGTCCTCTTTCTCAAAGCTCTCAGGAGAAAAAAAGTAAGTCTTAAATGCATTTTAGTGTATGGTTCCTTGATTTCACTGTTAATGTTCACTCTACTAATGTCAAAAGTTTTATCATGCTGGGTTGGGTTTTTTTTTCAATTTAAGCATAAGCACAGAGACTATAAGTTCTACATAAGTCCTTCCTAGTCTTTTCAAAGCAAATCTATTTTTCCTTCTCCATTTGCAGAGTACCAATGTATATCATCTAGGTCCTCAAATCACAGCTTTATACCACTGTACCTTGAGGTTTAAAAAGAGATGCTTACTCCAACACAGTTTAGAGCTATCTCAATCTTTCTAGTGGCATCTGCAAGATTGTTTAAAAGACAAGTGTGGTCAGTCCGCAAGGTCAATTACATACACAAAACTTTCACTTCTTCCTGCTTACAAGAGCTACTGTTCTGTGGCTTACATGCATATAGTTGAAAACTATTTTGAACACCTTTGTATTTATTTAATATTCTTGTGGGATGATCCATAAAATACTACTACATAAAAAAACCCTCTAGTAAACATAAAAAAGTTGGAATTTATTTCCCCAAGCCTTTTTAAAAGGAAAAAAACCCCTCAAATGTATCAAAACAACTGATACTGAAGTGTATGTAGAAATTAATCTTCTTCACTTCTAACACAAAAAAAACCTTTTAAAATAACTAAACCCACTACCTCTTTAATGATGTTAGATGTTTAACTTCACTATATACTTGGCTTCCACTTCTATGGTTTGGAGAATGCTTTGGGTGTTGCAGAACTGTGCATAGTAATGGTGGTGATGTTGAGATTTTGCTACACAAAAAACCCAAGTCTTGCTGACACTGCAATTTTGTCTTAAAAGTAAATCCCCTTGATTAACTTTTTCCCCCTTCAGCAGTGCTCTTTTATTTCCCTAGCTGCCAGTGCTAGGATAAGTACACTGAACTTCAGCACATATGCAGCATGCAGCAAAAAAAAACCAACCACAGTACAACCTGCTTATTATAAGCACTGTGAGCGAACTCTCAGTGCCCCACATGGTGCAAACCGCAGTCCCATTACAATGAGGCTTTGTATATAATAAAATAACTTCATGGAGAAAAGACACTTCATTAGACAGTCTGCTAGTTCTGCAGATTTGTTGGCAATGCCTTGGTGTTGCTCTTTTCTGCTGCTAATTCATGTGTGGCAATGCAGAGATGCAATCCGACCAAGACAGATGACCCTTAGCACACGCAGGTTCTACAGTACAAAGATATGGTTGATTGAGTATTGTTTAACGCAGCTCTCTTCTTTCTGGTTGCAGCACTGCAGAGGGGCAGAAGAGGACAGCCAGTGTAGGATGCTGTACGTTTCCATCTGTATGCTCTGAGTTTAATAAAGCCCTTCCTGGTGGTTTCTTCCTCATTCTTTGGATCTTCCCTTGCAGTTCACAAGTGGAGGTCAATCAGCATGCAGCAGCTGACTGCCATCAGTCAGATTCCGACTTCTCGTTAGATTTAGATGATTTACGCTTTCTCTTTTTCTTCTTCTTCTTTTCTTTTTTTTTCTTTTCCTTCTTTCTCTTTTTTTTCTTGTGTTTATCTTTACATTCTGAGGAAGAGGAGCTGCTGCCATCTTCATCATCCTCATCACTGTCATCACTGTTATCATCATCATCTGAGGTAGAGTCCTCCAGGAGCTGCTTCAGTTGCTGTATCCTGATTTTAAAAAACACGATTAAGAAACCTTCCTAGCTCTCCTCTACCTGCAATTACTTATTCTAGCTTTCATCTGTTTCCTTTCTAGCTTGAGAAACAGAAGCTGCATGCAAAGGGCAGAGGAACACTCCCTCTTTTGCGGAATTGCACTCCTGTTACAGTTTTCACAGACTGATAAAAGTGACCTCTTTTGAGACAAATATATTCTGTTTTCAGGGAATTTCCATCCCACGGGATATCAAAGGCAGAATAGCTTATTGGCCAATACTTATGTCTGCCAAAATAATGAGGCAACAGCTACCACCAGACCACCGTAAGTTGTTCTATGGTTATCCATACACGTGCATATCGGGATTATGATATTACGGCATTCATTACCGTGCTGATACAGGGATGGTATCAGTGAAGCTGACAGAGGAGACTCTACACGAGATGCAGAGGCATTTTTGACAGGCACTCTCCCTTTGAACTTTCATAGATTACTGGCAAATAGGGACAAACTATTTGCTTATTTTATTGTCATCTTCAATATCCTTTCCAAGGATTTGTTGTTTTTTTTAATTAAAAAAAAAAAAAGGCAACACACCTGCAGCATCAGTACTCTCTATGGACTACTTACAGTTTGTTCAGTTATCTCACTGATGCAGTTCTTTCTAGAACGCATTAAAAACTGCTGCCTTATATAACAAGTAACAACCTCACATGAGGAACAACACCAAGTACCTAGAACTAGATTTCTAAATCTACCCTTTCATGTCTACTGAAGGCATTCTGATGTACCAAATTTTAGAAAACATCTCAGTGAAGTCAGTGAAAGAAAAAAAACCCCACCAAACCAAACCCCACTGATTTTTTAGGCTTAAAACAAAACTAAACCCAAGTACCTGAATATTATGGCATAAATGAATACAACTCTTGTTTAAACTTTGTTTGGGGAAAAAAATATAGAAGCTAATAGAATTAAAGAGGTAGGAAGTACTACTGAAGTGATTTGACAAAGTAGAAATGCATTACTCTCCGAGAAAATAAACTACCATTAAAAAAATATTCTGAGACAAGGGTAAGCTTATATCAAAATTTCACCTATATATTAGTATCATGTCATCAAAATCAAAACCAAATTGACAATGCAGTTTACTACAGAGACACACTTACCTCATTTCTTTTTCATGACGTTTATTGTCCCTTATTATATCATACATTGGATCTTCATGTGCCTTTAAAGTGGAAAACAGAAAATGCGGTGTTGGTAAATAAGACTATTTAACACTGACTGTTTTATTTCCTAAAAAAATAAATCAAAACAATGCAATGCAAGAGGCTTTTATCAAAAGATGAAATACGCTTAGCAAGCTCTTAATGCACAAATATACTCTCAAGATTTAACATCATTAATCTGAACTGTTTTTTTTACTTCAGGAAAAGCTTATCCAGTTACATCACCAGTGGAGGGGACTCTCCTTAGGTATACTACCTTTCTTCCTCTCCAACTGCAGTTAACCAAGAGAACCCCATACATATACTATAGGAATAGCTAGATACAGACGGAATATTGGAAGTTCAAAATAATGGGCCCTCATAGCATATTTTAAAATTTTGGATACAAACACACAGGGATACAGGAGCAAGGCACAGGAGACAAACAGATAATGAAGTTGGACTTGTCCTAGCATTTTACGGGCTACCATTACTTGTTCTTAAATTGGTTATTTTTAAATTAAACAGGCATTGCAACAAAATGGAGTTGTGAAAGGAGACAGAAAATTAACTTGTCCAGACATTTATGGTGAGTTCACGCCACCCAAGAATGCAGCAAGAAAACAGGGCAATCATTTCTGTTGGAATATTAAGCAAGTAAGTTCAATAGAGAGGAGATATCAGATGCTGACCAGAGGTGGGAATTAAAATGTCAGCAGCAAATGAAAGATGTCAGGAAGGTGTCATGAAGGGCCTTGGACATACAGCAAGAGTTTGATGCAACAGAGAAGAAGCCTGAGGAAAAATGAAGAATAGAGGCAATGTGGTCAAGGGAGAGGGCTAAAAATACTCTTTGCAGTAGCATACAACCAGTATGAATCCAGAATCTAGACAGAATGACACCAGATTACATTTTTCAAGAATAGAAATGAGGACATAAGACACAATATGATGATAGCTTGAAATACAGGTTAGCAACGCAGAGCAACAGGAAAAGTTAGAGAAATCATGCAGAAAGAATCTGCAGAACCAAGATGTAACCTCATGTAGCAAGAGATCAGACTTATAGACAATGACTGGATTACAGACCTAGACAACAGGCTTCATGATGTGGTTGTTCAGTGAAAGCGGAAGGCTTGAAGCAGCTGTAATGTGGGCAGCTCAAGCTTGACTAAACATTTTTTGTTACGTTGACATTTTAATCACAAAAACTGAATATAATGCTTGAAACAGGCTCTTGAAGATTTCCAATTTAAATGTAAAAATTACTAATTTTCCTCTTGAAGAGTAGATTTTCTGCAAAGTAGTCAAACATCCAACCACATCTGTAGCTTTTTCTTTATTAGGAGATTTTCGGCATCTATATTATACTAGAGACAGAGGAAAAATCCTTAATAAAGCATCATCTAACAGTCTTCACTTGCAAGACTATGCATCACCAGTATTAAAAAATACAAGCAATAATACTACAGTATTTGTACTCACTACTCTAAATTGTTCCAATTTCTGATTGCCTTTAATAAAGAATGGGCATTCTTTATCTCCTGTTCTGTGTCCGTAACGTTTACACCTCCAACCTTTAAAAAAAGAAGCAGCATTGAATTGCACCTCTCAGCCAGATCAGAAGGAAAAAAAAACCCAAAAAAGTATTTATGCAAAGTATTTTCAATTTGTTGAAACAGAGAGAGAGATACAAGCATAATGTTAATAAAAGTAACGTCATGAAATTCAAAGCTATCACAGCCTTCAAGATGCTGGCTGCCTTTATATCAAATTGATGTCAATCTACCTGGACCTTGTCATCTGTCCACCAGACATGCTGCCCTCCCCCAGAGAAAACGGATGGCTATATGAAGGTCCAATGACATCTGGAATATTTTCAGTCTTACACTGCATGACTTTGACTTCTTTCCCCAAAGGCATCCAAAGCCCTTTTGTTGGGGCATGTGCCAGGAATTCTCGTGCACTTTCATTGCCTGGTACATCAGGTATGCAGTCTTCTGGTTTTGTTTCATTTTCCTGTGGAAAAAGATAAGGACAGTAAAGATAACGTATTTTTTTTTAACTCTGTAAAAATTAATACTCCAAGTGTGCAGGCCTTTGCTTAATATGGAACCTATTTTCCCTGTAACAATTATTTTTCTTGTAACGCATAAAGTATCTAAAATACCTGACCCTTTTAACAGCACTAAGTAATTTTCTTTTTCCCCTTATTCCCTTGAACTTGCTAGTCTGAGCTTTATTGCCTTACTAATTCCATTCCTTCCCATTTATTTTAATCATTTATTTATTTAAATAATATAAATGAACACTGAACAGATAAGCGGAGACTTCTTTTTCCTCTTCCTGCTAACAAGACATAACAGTTAAAAACAGCTTTTACAACACAGAGCAGTATTTTTTTAGGTTAAAAGCACTAGATTAAGGTTTAGGTATATTAATTTTGCCAAATTTTAGATCATTTTGAAAGTACTTTTACACAAATGTTTGAGCACAACCAGTGGGGAAGAATTCTGGAAAATGTCATTCAAACTGAAAACCTGCTTTACCATGACTCCTCTCTCTCTCTGCATGCACACATAGGTGGTGAAAGAACTGGTCTCATCCTGTCTGATTCTGAGCATTTCACTCTGAATTCACCGAGTCAAAGAGGTCAGCAGGTAACTGAGAAGATAGAGAGTTTTTCCCCAGCACCACCTACTCCTCTCTGTAATTTATATATATAGGTAGCATGGACACTTAAAATCACCGCAAAGACAGGCTGTGTGAAAATCCCTTGTAGTGCTAAAATTTACTGCAGCATATTTACTAACCTTGATCAGCCCTGGGGGAGGTTTCTCATAGCTGAAAAGCAATAGAAATATTGTTACTCTGCAGCTTAACATAGACAAAAAAATTAAGAAAATGCAGTATTTCAATGGTATAGACCTAAAACCTTCACCTCAACTTCCTCTTGTATTTTACTCTACCACTAATCATCAAGAACTATAACAGAAAGCAGATACCTGGATGCAAGCAGAGGCAACACAGTGTCGCATCACCCCACACCTCTTACAAGCACCCTTCAGATTCACATTCTTGTGGGAGAAAACTACCTTCATCGCACTGCTTTACAGGGACGTGTGGCACAGCCAATTCAGCTTCAGCCACCACGAACGCACAAACAGCACCCTCCCCAAGTCCCACTGGTGCCAGTCTCTTTACTCCAGTGCTGCTGAACCATACTCGGCTGGAAACGCGAAGTCAGCCCATTCCTTAAGCCTTAGCTTTGCCCGCCACACCTAATATACCACAATTTCACCTTCTTCAGTGGCTTCAGCCTGAAGACTGAACCTTACTGACCGAAGCACCACCTTTCCTGCAGCATTTCTCAATTAGCAGAGGTGGCCTTTATGAAAACCCAAGCAAGCCGGTGCTGCACAGCGGCGAGGCCGTGCCTGTGCTCCATGCAGTCACACACCCACCGCCATGGAGCCACCTGTGCAGCTGGAAGGCCCATTTCATAGCGAACTGATCTTTACTTCTGCTCGGAAAGGGCAAAAATCATGTTCTAGTAAAATTTCGGATCTTTTTATCCCGTTAAACCCCTTCCAACGAAATAGCCTAAAGCTTTTACAGCACCGCGGGCTGCTGCTGGAGTCGCTGGGCCGCTCGCACACCTTTTTAACAATTTTTTTTTAATCTACTGTAGTGGAAACCGGCTGAACAACTTCTGTGTCTACGCCGCAACTTCCGAACTTCCAGGCACCTGCAGGAGCCCCATTTTCCCCCCAGTAAACGGCGACAAGGCGGCCGGGCCAGCGGCGCTGCGGCCCGGGGCGGGGGCGCGGCTGGGGACACGCCATGGCGGGGGCACCGCCGGCTGCTTCGCCACCGTGACCGAGCCGCAGCGGCCGCCGCCGGCGGGGAACGAGCCCCTGCCCCCCGCGGGGCCGGGGAATGAAAGCCACGGCTCCTCCGGGCGGCACTGGAAGCCAAACGCGGCGGGGTGGGCTCTGCGCCCGGCGGCGGCCAGGCGGGTCCCGGGCCTGCGCGCCCCCGAGCCGCCTCCCCCCCTCCGCCCCTTACAAGGACTCCAGGTGCTGGAGCTTCTGCAGCTGCTGCGCCTCCAGCTTCTTCCGCTTCCTCTCATGCCGGCCCTGGGTCCTGCCGCCGCTCGCCGCCGGCTCCGGGTGGCTCCTGGGCCGCGCCTGGCTGCCCCTCGCCGCCTCCTCCCCCGCCTCCCCCGCGGCCGCCTCCTCCTCCTGCCCCCTCGGCGCCCCGTGGGACATCGGCGCGGCGGCCAGACCCGCGGGGCCCGGCGAGGCGCGGCGACGCCCCCTCCCCACCCTCACACGCTGCGCATTTCGCTTTCACTTCCCCTCCCCGGCCAAGCGCGGACTTCCTGCGGCGCCGGCGGCGGCCACGGCCGGCAGCGCCCCCTCCGCCCGCCCCGCGCTCCTTCCCGCCCGCCCGGGCAAGCGCCCCCTCCGCCCGCCCCGGGCGGCCGCGGGGGGAGCCCGTCCCGCTGCTGCCTCCGGGGCGCGGCCCCGCCAAGCCGCCTGCCGCCCGACCCCGGCCGCGTTATTAAAAATGAACTGTGGAGCGTTGCGCCTTCAAAATTGAAAAAAAAACCCACCCCCTCCTCGGCGCCACAGCCTCTCACACAGCGAGGCTGAGGCCGGGGGGCCTGTCCCTCACCGAGGCCTTGGGGCACCTGAGGGAGGGCTGGGGCTGGGGGGGGGGGCGGCGCCCGCCATGGTGGTCACAGGCCAGGGCTGCCAGAGGCCGAAACAGGTCCGGATGGTGGGGGGAGCAGGCCAGGGCCGTGTCTGGTGGCATCCAGAGCGCACGGAGTTGGGTTTGGGGTTTACTTCTTTCTGGACACGTTGGTGCTGTGGGAGGTGGGTGTTGGTCATGGGGCAGGGTCTGGCCACAGGCCCGGAGAAGGTGCCGCTGCCAGAGCTGCCTGGCGAGCGGGGCAGCTCCCCCCACCTCAGCGTGTGTGTGAGCAGCCCTCAGCCCGCTCGGCCCCAGGTTTTGCAGCTCCTGCCCCGGCTGCCTTCTTCCTGCTGCAGGACAGGGAATGGAGGCAGGTCAGCGTTGGGAAGGCAAAGCTGAAATTGCTGCTTTAGCCTCACGCTGAAGTTCCAAGGGCAGGTGAGATTTCAGGGCTTTGCTTAAGAGCTGAGCAAAAGGTGAAAAACATATCTTAGAAGAACAGGAATTGACTGGGATTTTAACTGTGATCATCATGGTGCTCCAAAAGTGCACACCAGAGGCAAATGATGCCGTTGCCTGGTAGCTGCTGTTACAGCACCGTGTGGTTCTCAAGTACAGCAAGACAAAACCAGTCGTAGTAACCCTATCTTTAACAAGGGCAATAGGAACCCTACAGCCTTTTTAACAATGTAATACTATTAAACAAGCACTACTTTAATATTAATTTTAGCTTCTACTTGGTAAAACCTTACTTATTTGGGACGAATGATCACGTGTCTTGTTTCTCACTTGCATTCAGCTAAGTGGCTGCCATTGCAACTTCAGATCCCGGGAAACTATTTTTGTCTGGTTAATTCTGTCACAATCTTTTGCAAGTGTTTGGTACTTATTCTGTAGTTTAAACAATCTAGCTTTTGCATGTCATGCCACTAACATATAGCATTGATGAAGATTTCTATTTCATGCACCAGATTTTGTAGCTTTACTGGCACTGGAAAGAATGCAGCAGCCGTTCTACTGCAAAACAACACGCAGCAGCAAAGCAACATAACCTTGCAGCTATACTTCTCAGAAAGCCTCAACTTCTGCTCTTCATAAAATAATTCCAACATATCCATCTGGCTGAGATATCATGAGATGGCATGTAAGTTGTGAGCAAACCTTTTTCATTCATCCCATGGGTCAGTAGTCAGCTTGTGTGTTTTGCTTAGCAGTGCGCCTGCCTTTCAGCAGTTTTGTTAGTAGCCTTTCTTTGGGCCTAATCTAGGAAGAAGAGGCTGAGTTACTGCCTTCTCTTGAAACACAGATCATAGCAGTTGACCTGAGGTGCTAAACTCAATGTAGATCTGTTGTCTAAAGGTTTAGAGGCACAATCAGTTTATTTGCTAATCTGAGTTAAATATCTGTGTGTCTACGTATAGTATGAGGCAAATGCAAGGCGATGTGATTTAAGGTAATCCACTGTGGAGCAGGTTAAGCAGATGACTTTGCTGGAGGCAAAGAGATGTGCTGCTTTGGCACTGCTAGCATGCAGTAACACATCAAATCGCAATCGGCCCCTTATATGGTCATGTATCTTCAAACAACAAGTGAGGCAGGAGAAATATTTTTAGGTGTCTCAATTACATTTAAAATATCTGAAAGAATTTAGATAAGACATAGTATCAGTTTTCAGTCTATTTACAAAAATGGCAATAGTTACTAAAAGTTAAGTACCAGCTGGGCTGATGCCTACTAAAAAGAGACTTTATTTTGGAAGCAAAATCAAGTGATTTAATGGAGTTTTTTGGACCCTCTTTCATTCCAGTGTTATTTTGCTATTTTCAAGTGCCCTTTTACTTCATTTTTTCAAACCAACAGAGTAGAAAGACTCTGGAACAGCTTTCCAGCACATTAGGACAGTGACAGAAAACTTAATTAATTCCAAGATGGAGAGTTTGCTGTTTATGGATGTATTCTATGGGAGGGATGTGTGCAATAGCAAAAGAGGAAGGAGCTCTCCAGAAACCCTACCCGTCTCACTTTCATACACCCTTGGCTATCCTAGCTTGGCGGAAGTAAGAAGAGTTCTGCCAGTTTGGAACAGGTAAAGGTCTGACTTAGATGACCTCAGGTTCAATTACTTCAGCCTTGACAGAATAATTGCCACAAATTCAGGAACTAAGTGCATAGTCTCAAGAGAAGTGTGGGGTTGCAAGTGGAGGCAGAAAGACAGACCATAGTATATTATCCTCTTCCTACTGTTAAGTCCACGAGAGCTTGCCTGTGTTCTTTGCACCCTGGTGGTTTCTATGTCCAGGCCCTAATTTCTGAGCAGATCAGGGTATTTATGTAATACTCTTTACTGCAGTAACTTAATGGGGCACAGAGAAGGTAAAATTAGATAGGTACATAAATCTGCTCGGTCACAGTGGTTTAAATGTATTCTTTCTTTGGTTTGATACAAATAATTTCCTAGTGCATTTCCTCATCTGTCTTAGAAATTAATTTTATCACTTTATTAACCAGCTCAGGCATATCCAGCTGCAAAGTCAGGCTTTTTTTACTCCCCATTTTTAATAGAAGGAGATTCTTTAAAGCTGTAGGTAGCTTCAAAGCTTCTTTTTTCTCCTTTGCTGAGAAAAGCCCTGGATTGCTGTGACTGTTGCACACTTACCCTAGGAGACAATTGCTTTCTTATCAGTCCTTAGGAAAGATCAAAAGAAAATGAATTGTGAAGGAGGGAGTAGAAAAGAAAGTAATCATTATTCTCAGTTCTACATACTCAGGAGCAAAGATCCTCAGTAGCTGTAAATTGTTTAAATCTGTCCTATTTTAAGGGCAATCTGGTTTCTTGTACTTAGCAGGATATTTATTTGAAGTTGTCTGGTTGGGGGGGGGGGGGTCCCTTTATTTGACCGTGGTACATCAGACATTTCAAGAAGTTAATTGTTGGGGAAGTTTTGTCTTATCATAAGAGCTGACTGTCATGGTGCTGTAATTCCGGCTTCATCAAAACATCTAAGCAGAAACATTAATTGCTGTTGTGATGTGAAGTATCTGAAAGACCCGTGAGTTTCGTAATATCTTCTATAACTTTGTTATAAACAACCGAATGTTTTAACTACAAGCAATATTACTGGGACCAAATTAATTTACATCTGTGTCATCCCATGGGTAGCAGTATGCCTGTCTAACCCTGGCAGAATGTCAGCCAATCTGTTTTTCTCCATTTTGGGCTAGCTAGAGCTTTGGGCCAGGATCTGTTTCTGATTATGTGTCAGATATTACACACAGGAGAGGAATCCAGAACCCGTGTTAGGCTCCATGGGAAGTTAAGCACCTCCTAATGTGATCCAGAAGAAGCAGCAGGCTGAGCAGAGCACAGTCTAATCCAGCATGGTCAGACCCTGGCTGCCTGAAGCTAGATGATTAGGAGACGTTCAGAATAGAGTGAGTATAGTATCTGGACCAGTTCTGACCTCAGAGCAGCAGTGGCACTTCTAACCACTTGGGAACCTCAGCTGTGAAGAGGGGTGCTGACATCCTTTCTTACAGAGAAATGAGAAGTTTTGTTTGAAGTGGAATTGCTGGAAATTTCTTGTATACTAGCTTAACAATTAGAAAATGAGAGGCTTGGATTTGGTTCCCTCCTCGGTTTAGGTATTCAGTGGTGGTGGCTCCTGTGTTGTTGGGAAAAAAATACCTTAACCATTAGGCTAATGGCTACATTGATGAGGGCTACCCACCATTTGTGTTCTACTCTTTGGAAGCAGTCGAGAAAAGCATTTGAGATTCATGGGGTCAGAAGGACAAGTGTGTTTGAACTTGACTGTGAGTGCACCAAGAGGGGTGCCCATCCCAACACTGAAAACTGCAATTCTTTTGTAAGATGCAAAATCAATGCTCTAAGCAGGGGCAAGAGGGAGTTCTCCCTTGATTAGCACCATTGCACCAGGTGGCAATATTGTGCTCCTACTTCTCCCTTCTCAGATTAATCTCATCTTCACAATGGCACAGCTCAGCAGTGAAAAGTGTTCCTACACGCCTGAACCTTTCCTGTGGTGTTTACTGCCATATGTCATCTCACACAGGGAGCAAGCAAATGTCTTAAAGAACATGATGGCCACAGCTGCATTTTCTACAGTCCCAGTCCTGTCAGTGTTCAAGACGCTGTAAATGTCTACAGGAGCAAGACTTTTAGGAAAATTGGGCAGAAGAGCATCATTTTTGCTGGGTAGAAAACTGGCTGGAAGGCTGACCCCAAAGAGTGGTGCTGAATGGAGTTAAATCCAGTTGGCAGCCAGTCACAGGTCACAAGTGGCGTTCTCCAGGGCTCAGCATTGCCTGATGGCAGAAGGCTCTGCAGAGGGATCTGGGCAGGCTGGACCAACAGGCCGAGGCCAGTTGTATGAGGTTCAACAAGGCTCAGTGCTGCGTCCTGCCCTTGGGTCACACCAGCCCCAGGCAGCGCTACAGGCTGGGGCAGAGCGGCTGGGAAGTGCCTGGTGGGAGAGGACCTGGGGGGGCTGGTCAACAGCCAGGTGAACATGAGTCAGCAGTGTGCCCAGGTGGCTAAGAAAGCCAACAGAATCCTGGCTTGTGTCCAAAATAGTGTGGCTAGCAGGACTAGGGAGGTGATCGACTCCCTGTACTTGGCACTGGTGAGGCCACACCTCGAATCCTGTGTTCGGTTTTGGGCCCCACAATACAAGAGGGGCACGTTCAGAGAAGCGCAGTGAAGCTGGTGAAGGGTCTAGAGAGCAAGGCTTATGAGAAGGGGCTGAGGGAACTGGGGTTGTTAGCCTGGAGAGGAGGAGGCCTGGGGAGACCTTATCGCTGTCTACAACTACATGAAGTGAGGCTCTAATGACATCTCCCAAGTAATGAGTGATAGGACAAGAGGAAATGGCCTCAAGTTGCACCAGGGGAGGTTTAGGTTGATGTTATTAAAGATTTCTTCACTGAAAAGGTTCTCAAGTATTGAAACAGGCTACCCAGGGACATGGTAGAGTCACCATCCCTGGTGATATTTTAATATGTATACATGTGGCAATTAGGGACATGGTTTAGTGATGGACGTGGCAGAGTTAGGTTAATGGTTGGACTTTATAATATTAAAGGCCTTTTCCAATGTGAACAGTCCTATATGATTGAAAGTTTTGGATCCCAACCAAGCACAAGTGTGAACTAAGCATTGAATTGTTTGTTTCGGTGAAGACTAGGTTACTACATGGGGTATTCAAAAATGTGCACTTGCAGGAAAGCTTTCCAGCTAATCAAGGAAGCTGTGGAACATTTGGAAACTAGGGTTGGGCAGCAGTTGAGCAAAGTTATTTGAAGTGCAGCTTTAGTTTAAAGTCCTTTTGTAAGGCTACATCCCATTTTAAGCACTAAAATCTTTTTATTGCATATATCCCAAAGACTGATAAGCTGGTGCTTACAAGAGGAATGATTGTCTTCCGTTTTGTAAATTCTGTCCTCCAAGCCTCTGGTAGCTGATTGCATGGATGAACTCCCTCTGTCCTGTGGAGATACTGGTAAAGTCAGCCATTCCATCAGAAGTGTAATGCTTACCATCTCTTGAAGTCACCGCTCAGTGAAAATAATCTATCTTTGATCTTTCTTCATTATTTTAACGCGCTTAAGATTTTAGAGGCTGGCAAAAACTCTAAATCACTGATCAACTTATATTTTTCACGAGTTTTTGCCCTTTATTTTCCATTCTTTATAAATAAATACAAATAACTGTACGTAGTCCCAGCTGTTTTGCATTGCACCACTGACAGTTTTTCAAGAATGAGGCTGTATTTGGTGGGGGTGTATTTCTGCAGTACACTACTGATATAGCATTGTATGCTAATATACACTGGCATGGTGTCTCTTATGTTAACAGAAGGCCCCAAGTATGTCATTCCAAAGGCAAAGCTTCGTACAGCCTTCAAGGGACTTTGCCTGAGTAAGGACTGAGCGCATTTGGGAACTGTGTGAGTAGCAGGAGCACTCAGATGCTAACAGCACATTATATAACAACAGTAGGGAAGGGAGATTTTGGCTGACAACCCTTGGACAGTCTCCTAACTTCTTACAAAATGTGGCACCCTTTGTGGGATCGCTTGTACCCAAGCTGAGTGGGCAGGACTTTGGTTTCATAGGAAGCAGCCAGATGCATTGAAATCCATAATTCTCTATTTGTCTATTTTTGACAGATGAGAGGTTGAGTCAGGATCACTGCAATTTGAACCCCTTATTAGAGGGATGATAATTATTCCAGATTGGATGTTCCTCATGTATTAAATCTATATATATACTGCTGCTTAACCCCTAATGGTTACAGTCTTACTGTCATCAAAGCTGGCAGGAGTTTTGCTACTGACTTAGTAGGGATCAAGGCTAGATTCTTTGCCTGGTAGCCAGGTGGTTTTTTTTTCATAGCTACAGGAAATTCCTCCTTCTGAGCTTTGGCTATATTCTTAAATCAGCAATCAATTTATAAGAACTTTCCCCTTGCAGAAACAGATTCCTTTCCTGAATTTTGCCTCCATAATACAGTAACTGATAAAACAGTTCCCATTTAAACGATGCCCGCACATCAAGTAAAATAGCCAAATTCATCTTCAGTGCCAGCATCTGCCCTTGGTATGTCCCCTCCGAGCTGCCAACTTTCCAGTGGAATACTGGTTAAGTTGCCTAAAAAGGCTCTGGTGTTTATTAATGGGTCACAGAAACTACAGAAATAAAACAATGAAAAATACAATCTAAAAAGTTTAAAGGAAAGATTCTTGGTTCTGCTTGCCACCTCTGTTAAACGGGAAGATGACTTTCTCGTGTTAAAATAGCTGATCTGTTCCATGCAGAACAGCTGTTCCCACTTAACCGTATTTTTTTCCGAACTATCCAAAGTTCACAGCTCTTTAAGCTTAACATACTTCCCATATGTCAAGTTACCAACACTTCCTTTCTAGGTAACTGAAAAGAAATTAATGGAAACTCACAGTTCTAGACTTTCTTCTTTCCCTGGCCCTCTCAAGAAGGTAATATAGAAAAACTAACGTAGCAGTGGTATAGCAATGAAGCAAGGGTTAGTTAAGCAAGTTGACCCAGGAGTGCTGCTGACGGGAATGAGAAAGGAATTCTGGTATCGGATGTTGAAACTCCGAACACACAAAAATAACGTTTTCCAATGATAAGCTATGAGTCTTTGTATTTTTATTCCATTATGCTAGTTTTGTGTAATGACATCCAGGAACACTTCCTCATAGTTACTTTTGCTTGACAGTTACTGTCATATATAGTTGTATACATACAGAAATAAAAGGATAAATGTGTCACTATAGATAGAGAAACACATTATTTCCTAGTCCAATCTGTATCTAGGCAGATTTGTGCATGGCCTGTGCTCCTATATGTACACTTGTGGAGTGTGTAAAAACCAAACATTTAGTGTCCTCTAATAGGGCTTTCTCCTGCCAGCCTTGCATGATGTTTTTTGGTCATGCTTGGATAAACTAAGAAATGAGAGGTGTTCTGCCCAGTTATAAAGTCACTTTAGTAATGTACCAGTGATATTGCCAAAACAAGTAGATGTTGGCTACAGGTGGTTAGGCTGTGTTAATAAAACATTGGTTAAATTAGCTGGAAACCATAGCTTGAAGGCTGTGACGAAAAAAAAAAATCAGGGTATTTTGGGCCTCCCAAAATACAAGTACAAGATAACAGTGGAGACCTTGAAATTTCAAGCACCAGATGGTAATGGAGGCCTCAGGGCTGTCAACCACAGATCACTAAAGAAATTAAGCCCTAGAAGTTGACTGAGTCGGTTTTGTGGGTTAACAAAGATATCAAAGAACAAGTCTGCAGCATAGGTAAATCCTGTAACATGCAGTAAATGGAGATATAACATGGAACTGTGAGCCATCAAAGGAGCAAGATGACAGACTGTTAGCAAATGTATAAAAATTACCCCAAGCAGACCTAAAGTGAGGAGGAAGAAATGCACAACATCGTTCTCCTCCTGGAAGAGAGGAAATCATAAACATTAGCACTGTAATCATGGCAGAGAACTTGGGATGATAACTTACTATAACCATCCCTTGGTTTTCCTGAAGACAACTGACGTAACTGACTTTTGAGCCAAATGGAAGGGTGAGCATGGTACCAGAGAAAGGCATATAGGTCTGTGTATAGTACTTTTAATTGTATCATTATTGAATGAGCTGCAATAATTAGTTAATTAGTACTGTAAGTCTTAACACGATTGTAACCTGACTAATAATAACTCCTTCATTCGCTAAGACGTTAATTCTTGGCTTTATGTTTATGGACTGTGTTCTAGCCACAGAGATTGCATGGGATGTTTGGTCTGGACACTAAGCATAAGTAAGGACGTGCAGCTAAAACTTGGCTGTAACAATTGGTGGAGAAGGCAGGCAACAAAGGCTGTGACCAGTGCTGGAACAGCCCAGCAAAACAGGAATGGAATCAGAGTGTGCCCAGCGCTCAGCATGATCTCACCAGCTCTATGCAAACACCTCAAGACGGTTGTGTGATGTGAAAGCACCTAATGCTGTAAGCCTGGACCTGGAACTGTCCCCTAGTACGCAGATCAGATGGGCAGAAGAGGTTATTAAAATACCACCCTACAGTTGCTCCATAGGTGGACTCTTTTCTGTTAAAAACAAGTTCAGAAATGCAGTTAATATCCTATGAATTGTGTGAAACTGCTTCCAAAAGAATGCTGCAATGGCTGGAAGTGAAATGCTGAGGCATGTCTGACTAAATGACTTTTTCTCAAGATGCAAAATTTAAATAAAAATTAATGCAAGAGTCACTAAATGCTTACTAATTAGGGGAGAAGACTGCAGTGATCTTGCGCTGGACCCACGATAAGCACCTGCTCTAATGCTTACATATGCTAATAAGAACCAGTGAGCACTGTTCTGTAACACCTATGCATTCCGGGCAGTTCCCAGGGGATTCATATAGGAATATTAATGAAGGAGGGGAAAAATAACAAGGTGTCCTGTTTCCAGTTTGCTTAGGTAGTGGCCGCTGGCAGCTACAGCACTGGTATGCAGAGAAGTGACTGATCTGACTTGTCTCTTTTCAGATCGCCTCTGCAAATAATCCTTTTACCCAAGACAGGCAAAGTGAGTTTTGTGGTGTGCTCATTTCAAAATGCAGGTGGGTTTTACCTCTGGTAGAACAGATACCCTTACATTTCAGGAAAGTTTGTATAGTTTACTTTGTGCCAAGTTGTTTGCTGAGGAACCTTTTCCTTTTCTCCTCCCAACACACACAGCTTCCAGAAGGCATTTTACAGGCAAAACGCTATACGCAGGGGATGGGTGGATGTGGGGGTGGGAGGTAGACTGGAGCTTGGATAAAAAGGGTTCTGTCTTTCTGGGCTGGAGTCATAGTCCACACCTAATTTACAAACCAACTTTATTAAGGCAGCTTTGTTTAAAAGAATGTTGGAACAAAACATGATAATTTTTAATTATAGAGCCATAACAGTTCTAGCAGACAGAGTCCAGATCGGGCATGATAAAATTAAGGCATGATAAATCAGTTACCCACTTGTGACCATTTGCTTTTCGGATCTTAGTGTCTATGCAGCTTCTTGAGAAGCTTTTTAGTCTTCAAATACATGCATAATGCTTCTGCTCTCCTTTTTGGTTTAGTAAAGACCCTTTATAACCGGCAAACTATCAGTAATTATGTGTTTTTTAAGCATGTAAGAAAACCAGCGTGATCCTTGTTGCAAGAACTACTCCTTTCTGCCTTTCTGCACAGTTCGAGCAACACAGTTCTGAGACTGGGCATGCTGCATATAAAAGTTTAGTGAGGCTCACTGTTTTCCAGATTTTGTGTGGCAGAAAGCTGAAGTTCAGCTCACTGGGTTTTGCCTTTTTTTTTTTTTTTTTGTGTGTGTGTGTATATGCAGTGTCCTAGATTGTTTCCGTTGCAGATGCAAACCCCCACTCATTGGGAATTCAGGCCGATGTATGGAAAGCTTCCTTACCACTTGTGCATGATACTATAGAAATCCACAGACTGAAAACCTGTGGCTTAACCACATGTATCCTTTGTTAGGAATATCCACGTCTCTCTGCAGCTTAGTATAAGCACCCCATTGTTTCAAAACCATTCTCTGCTTTTGGGTACCTGCAATATATTTAGAATATACTGTTTAGAAAACCACAAGTTTTAACAATGTGTTGTCCAACACGTTTCCCATTTTGTCTCCAGCTACTTATGTTACATTAGCTATGTCAGTTACGACCAGATTTTTTAAATTTTAGCCCCTCCACAGATGAACTTTTCTGAAAACCTAGTAACTGATTTTCATACTTAGGTTGAAATTTCAGGCTTTCTGAAAAAGTGAGTTTTAACCTCTGCAGTGTCTTATTTTCAAGGGTATTTAGGTCTTAAAACTCTTTCCTTTTTTCTGAAATGAGGATAATGCATTTTCATATTTAAAGTATACACACACACACACATATATATATTGCCTGATAAATGCATGAACATTGAATGGAAATCAATAACATTTGAATATATAGTTGTGAGAAATGGTAGGAAGATGCATAGAGTGGTTTTTCTTCTGTTTTACACTGGCACGTCTACACTGAGGCCAACAGGATTGCTCTAGTGTAATTAGAAAACAGTTTTGCCCAGAATTGGCTTGCTGTAATTATTTGTTCACTTCTAGTAATGTGCAAACTACAACAGTTGCCTTGCAAACAAAAAAGAAGGCATGACTCTTTTAAAAATGTATGCTTTTGGCAGCTGTTTACAAAGAGCAGCAGTGTTGGTGGAAGGCAACAGTCAACTGTCATCTATCCTTGTGTTTGACTGTTGGAGCTACTGCCTCACCTCTCGGGGTGATGGGCTTTTGTAAGGTCTGTCTAATTCGTGTCTGTCAAAATTATCTGGATTTTCTAAATCACTTGGATAGTAGTTTAGTGTGGCACATTTGGAATGACAGGCTGATAAGCACTAATTAAGACAGCTCTGTTGGCATATCTCATTATGCTGTGACCTCTAGCAGGGGAGTTGCTGTGTATCTGGGGGCAAGTGTGACTTTCTCCTGCAAGGCAGGGTCTGGAAGAGGGTACTCTTGACAGTGCAATTTGTTTGACTTTCATTAGAACATCTGTAGTGGGTGGAATAGAGATAAACTGAAGATGAATTGAAGTGAAATGTACCTACAGTATCAGCAATTTAAAGTGTATCCATTTCTCTCATGCTCTGTGCACTTTTGTGTTTACTGCTAAACCACTACCACTAATAAATCAGAATAAAATCTGCATCTTAAATAGCCAGTGGAGGTGGCCAATCAATCCAGCATGACTGTGAAGAGTAAAGAGCTCTGCATCACAGTGCCAAGGAAGAAGCCCAAGTCACCTGGATCACTTTGGTCACCAAAGCCATTTAGGGTCATGTTAGTCCCTCATAAGTCACACCCATTGACAGCAGATTACACATAATTAAATTGTTCCAGGTGCTCTGAATTTATTGTGTAGTTGCATAAAATAAAAATATTATTTGTTCAAAATGCTGTTTACTAAAACCAGTACTTACTGAGAATGTTTTGCGGATATAGTTTAGCCATAGTTAATACTGAATACCAGTGTTGATACACTGTGCTTCTGTGGTTGTTTCAAAGTACCTGAAGAGCTCCACAAACTTTACAGATCTTTAGAAGGAGAAATCAGCTTTGAGTTATGAATGTGTGGTTTTTATTTTCCTGACTTGAATTTCAGTTTATCAGTCAGAGCACTATGGTTCTTTTACATTAGTTGTAACCCAAAACTATTCTCTAAAGCGCTTCTTAGGCGTTTGAAAGAGAGTATATGCTGAGGTGAACAGCTGTGGAAAGCTGCAGGAGATAAAAATAATTCAGGGTCCCTTCACATAATCCCCCTGTAGATTACACAGCCAAAACCAGCATTACGCTGTGATCTTTCTGAATATTACGTGCTGATTAAAAGCAGATCGGCATTTTTTTAAACTGGATTTTATATCAGTTCAAGTTGTGGTTCCCATTGCTGCCACTTTTTTACTCCTAGTGTCAGAGTTCTCTCTAAATTTGCCTGCCGTATTTTCAAGGTATCTGCCAGCTGCAGCATTTGACATATTCTTCCAAAGAAAAAAATGACTGCCTGTTTTTCTTGATCTATAATTGATAGAGTATTTAGAAAACATTGCAAATCCACTCTATGTTTTTCTGTCCTGGTATGCTACCTTTTTAGAAAACCTCCATAACAAAATGCAATCCATACTTCAGGCATCCTGGGACTGAATCTTCAGGCCTGTAATCTTAGCAGTATGATGGGTAATTGAGAACAGTTAGTGGTTAAGTACTGGGTAAGTCCAATGGCTACTCAGCAGAATAATTCACTAGTCACAACCTCTCCTATGTTTATGTGATGGAATGTGTTGCAAACATTTTAATTTACATTAGGCCCACCATCTTAGGGCTGCCTGCCACTGGGCTTCAAGCACATTCCAAGGAGCAGAGCAGCATCTCAGGTTACACACCAGTGGTATCTTGTCTACCTCAGACTCAAGCTAAGTCTTTATTTCTTTTTCCCATGTTACCATAAATTAATCTTTATGTGAAATGACTCATCAGCATGCTCCTCAGTTTTCTTCAGTGCTTCTGAGACATGGCTTGTATCAGCAGCATGTGAAGGAATTTTCCTATCTACCTTCTCTTGGCACTCGAGTTCCTGAATTCCTCCTCTGTGGGATGAGCTCCAATAGTAATGCTGCTGTGATACACAGGTAGAGAATGAGAGCTGGCATTTTACTTCCTTGCCCTTCAAAGGATTTGGAAACAGCGTCAAATCCTCAAGATGTATTTTAGTTTGATATAGCATTGCTCAAAGCTAGGAGAACTGCAGGCCCTTGAACATTACGAGGCATGTAGCATCCTCCAAAACAAGATGCAAAAGCACAAATCCCAGCTCCTTAATCCTTATTTAATGTCTGACCTGTGACACTCCTGAAATACAAGTTTTCAGAGAGAGAATGGACCTCAGCTGTACTCTGCTTTTAAGTCTGGGAAGGATAATCCTTCCAGGACCAGTTTCTTTAGGAGCTTTAGGCATGTCTGCACTTATGTCCCTACTCACGCTCTATTAGTCATTGCTGTGTTTCCAGCTGACTGAAGAA
Organism: Falco naumanni; assembly: GCF_017639655.2. Taxonomy (NCBI): domain Eukaryota; kingdom Metazoa; phylum Chordata; class Aves; order Falconiformes; family Falconidae; genus Falco; species Falco naumanni. The sequence continues at coordinate 20,285,949 of NC_054057.1, read as the reverse complement.
CCGGAGATCTGATGGTGATCAGCATCCCAAAAACTATTCCAGGGAAGCTGAGCCAGTGTTCAAACAAACCGGCATATAATAAAGAATAATTAAGAATTTGTATTGTGTTTGTGAGTGTCTGTGTGTGTGCTTGCATGCTTTGAAAAAAATAGCAAAATGTTAAAAATGCCATTTCTAAGGAAAATACTGGACAGTGCATTCTGCTACCTCTGTGCTCCCTGAACAAAAGTAGGAGGCCAGAAAGCAACGCATCTCTCTGGCTGACAGTTATCTTGAGCTCTGTGCTTATGGAGAGGCACATGGTGCATGAGCTATAGGGTGAATGGAGCGGAGGCCTGAGGCATGCGGGTTTGGTGACACAGGGTGGGCACGTGGCTCTTTTGGGAATTAATAAGCTTACAGCAGTCTTGTGGCAATGGCAATTACATCAGAAGTGGAGAACTGTTATTGACAGAGGTGATGAATAATGAGTACAAAACTGCATAAATATTAAAGAGTCCAAGGAATTGTTTTGAAAACAGAACTTCTTAAATAAATGGGTATGAATAAAGACTGCGTCACTGCCTGGCAAAAAGAAGGGACTAAATGCAGGGTGAGCTTTATCTTTGTGTTGGTTGTATCAACATACTCCAGTGGTGAGCTATGACTTCTCCTTAAGAAAATAAAGTTTGTCCATGCAAACCAACATCAAAATAAGCTATTTAAACCCAGGCAACTGCTGGACAATTTACATGGCTTCCTTAAAGGATGCTTCGCAGGGCTCGTTAGGAATGTGCATCGTGACTGTTGTTGGAAGGAGAATGTGACTTGTAACTGCAAATCTGGTTATCTTTAAATAGCTGTCTGAGTCGCTAATTTTTTTCACTGGTTAGGTCCTGGAGAAGCAGCTATTTCCTAGCAATATGTCAACCTAATACGAGAACATTTCTGAAAGCACTTTTAAAAACATTTGATTTGGATGCATCCCTTCTGTTGCTGAGGTGCTGGGCCTGCAAGCCACTGTCTCCCGGGATGCGATGTTCCAGGTGTTTGTCCCCACACCACCGTCCCTGCTTTCAGCTGTTCCTTTTCGCAGTGCTCCACCCAAGTGTGCGTTGTGCTCGTTTAATAATTCACCAATTACAAAATCTTATCGTTGATGTTTCTTAAATACATTATATTCCTAGGTGTGCCTGCGTTTCCTAACAGTTGCCCCAAGCCTGCTGCCATAAAATTCACCGTGTTTCAATAACGTTGTGTTGTTTAACTTCATCTTGTTTGGGGCTTAATGTTTCACATGCAGATACTGAGCTTTTGGTTTCAAAGACCGAAAAATAGAAACCAGTTAGAACGAGGGAGAACAAATCAAAGTTCTTCCTCACCAGTGCCTGCAAGACCACTGGGAAGGGGATAAGCTGCCGGCTGGCATTCGCCGCGCTGGGAGCTTCTCGGGTCATTTTTTTCCCGTGTCATTTGCGAAGTCCCTCTGAGAGGGTGTTGCAAATACCCGTGACAGCCCTGGTGCGCGGCAAGCGGCAGGTGCCTGCCCACCCAGCCTCGTTATCTGTGGCGTTTGGCTCTGTAAACGGAACTTTGCCGATGGGATTTGAAATCCACAAGTACAGATCCGTTATACACACCCAAGTATGAGCCCGCGGCGGCGCAGGGAGCCGGGGTGCGGCGGCAGGCAGCAGGAGCCCCGCCGCCGGGCGGCCCGGGGCAGGCAGGGCGCCGGGCCGGGGGGACAGGACGCCCAGCCGCCACGTCGCACCGCCGCCCCCCCGAGCGGCCCGGGGAAAGGGGGGGGACGGGCTGCGGGGCGGCGGTGCCGGCGCCGCTCGGCTCCCAGCTGCGCGGCGGGGGTGGGGGGGAGCCGGGGGCCGCTCCTCCCCCGGCCCGTCTGCGAGCGCTGCATCCACGTTTGCAAGTTCGCGGCGGCGGGAGGAGGAGCGGGAGGGCCGGGGCGGGTGCCCCCCACCTCCCTCCTCTCGGCGGCTCAGAGTGCCCTGCGGCCCCGCTCGCAGCTCTCCATGGCGGGGCCGGCGGCCGTGCGGCGGCGGCGGGGCCCCGGCTGCGGCGCCGCGCTGGTGCTGCCGGCACTGCTGGTGAGCTGGGCGGCCTGCCAGGCGCCGCCGGTGCCCGCCGCCCAGCCCCCCGCCGACGGCGCCGACCTCCGCGTCGAGCAGCGCTTCGTGCCCGAGAGCTGCCCGCGGGCCGTGCGGCCCGGAGACTTCGTGCGCTACCACTACCTGGGCGCCTTCCCCGACGGCACCCGCTTCGACTCCAGGTCTGGCCCGCGCGGGGCTCGCCGTGCCCCCCCCGCGGGGCTGGGGGTCGCGGGGCCGCCCCCACGGGGGGCCGGTGGGCGCCGGGAGGTGGCGGCCGGCGCTCGGTACGCTGCGGCCCCTGGGCGCCGTCGGGTGGCGACGGGTCGGAAGCGGGGCCGTGGGCAGCTGGCGGCGGCGTGCGAGCCAGAAGGCGGGAGTAGGGGCCAGCACGGCGGGGTGTCTGAAACGGGAAAGGGCAACGAGCTGGGGGGCGAGACCCCCGCGGGGCTGGGTCCGGCCCGCAGGGGCTGGCGTGCCCTGGTGGGTCCCCGCCGCGCTCTCGCAGCTGCCTCTCCAAGGTGCGGGCTGGGAGCCTTGTGCTCCGGGAGGGAAGCCCGAGGGATGGTCGGTTAGCCTGGTAAACAGGAGCGTGTGTGGTTCCACGGTATTCAGGGATTTCCTGCCCCTTTGTGCGTTTCCTATGTCTTCTCCAGGCTCCACCCTACTGGAACGTAAACATTCCTGAACAATTATCCTTGCCACAAGTATAAGATTTATCAGGCTGTGCTTACATAGACATTTTTTGATAAGTTACCCTTGAATAAATGTGACCTATGTACAGTGAAGCATCTGGCCGTGTTCCCGCTGTTATTTTGCGATCAGGAAGCCTAAATAGTGGGATCAGGAGATTGTGAAGGATTCCGGTGCTTCTTACAGCTTACTTGTTTTTTTCTTGCTTCATTCATTGTCACTGAGCAAAGTATTACTTTGAAAGAAAAAAACAAAATGTATTTTCAGTAATCCTGGTAATCTTCCTTGTGTTTCAAGGAAAATCTACTGCCTTAGGGAAATAACTGTCCTTCAAATTCAGCTCAGCTCTTCCTCTGGAGCTGGCTGTGCTTCAGTACACCCGTAGTGCTGCTTCCCCAGCACTTCACCAGCACTTTGCCAGATAAAGCGCAGGATACGGTAGCTGGCGGTTCAGCTGGTGTTGGAGGTTCAGTGAAAAGACATGGCAAGGTCAGTGGATTCTTGAATTGGCAACTGAGTCTTGGAAAATAAGTCTTAACTGCAGATGCGAGGACGCACAAAGGCAGCATCCTCGTGGCTCGTTTTACAAATATGCAACAATTGGAAAACCAGCCATGCGTTTGGAAATGTGTTTCTGATTTCTACAGATACGTACTGAGGCTCTTTGTACCCTGAGTGGGACCAGCAAATTTCTGCATGGAAGCAGGGCACCTGGAGAGGCTTCCCAGGTGTTGGCTCTTGTGTAATTCCAACTTCCTTGTCATTTGGCTCTGAATTATTCAGGGCAAGACCAGGCTGTGCAGAACTGTGCAGCATTTTTCTCTTTGGGTCCTCTAAATACTGGTAAATAAATAGTAAAGATGGTAGTCTAATCTAACTTGAGTATTTCTGTGGCAGCCTTAATTTCAAAAGGGTGCAGAAAGTCAGGTTTGTTGTGATTTTTCTCTAGATGGCAGCTCACATTGTCATGCATTTTTGATGATGTCAGGGGTCTGTCCTGTTAAGATAATGGAAAGAGGGTATTGTGTTCTGGAGGTTAATGAAAGAAATATTTTGGAGTATTTGTTGTAAAATCTTTGAAGTTCCCTGTATACGAGTTAAATAAAATAATAAATAAAGTATAAATTCAGGCAATTTATACTAAAATTAGCTTATTAGAAAGCCCATTTTTCTACCTGTCTGAGTTGCTATCGTGTTGGGGGTTTTTTGTTGCTTTTTTTTTTTTTTTTGTAAGTTTATGAAAGCGCTTAACAGCATCAGTTTAGTCAAACACTGTTACGAAATTGGTCTAGAAAATTCTCTGGGTGTTGAACTAAGGGCAGTTTTACTTTGTTTCTTCTTCAGCTGTTGAAAATGCTCTTGAGATGTTACATTATTTTTCTGTATTTCCAAGTAGAAGGTGGTAATACTGCTGTTCTTGTTAGAGGCTGTTGACAAAGTCTTAGTAATCATGACTGTGTCACATAAATTACTAATGTGCCTGTTTATTCTCTCCCCCCCATCAGTGTTTGTATTTTTATTTCCACGTCCATACAATGATTTGCATTTTAAAGCCTGAATTTTATTGCCTAGTCAATCTGCTGTTAATTTGGTAACTTCCACTAATAGAAACTAAATTTGCTTAGTTTTAAGCAATCTGCAAAGTCAGTCCTGCAAAACTGGGTCATCTGTTTGCTGCTTTGTTCAAGTCTCTGCTTAGCATCAACGTTTTCTTAATTGTAGGTTTATTTTTGGAAAAAAAACAACCCTCTTCTGTTTTAGATCCATCCCAGATGTATTGCCAGGCTTTGTCAATTGCTACCATTTTGGGGGGGGGGGGGTTCTAGAACCTGTTACGTTACTAGTCTCAACATCTTAATTCCATTTTTGTGTGTGTGTAACAGAATTCGTCAGGAGCTAATTTAAATATTTTCCATCCTTGCCTGGGAGTAGGAATATCTGTGCAACCGAAAGTGAATGCTCTGTGCAGAGGGTTGTCTGTTTGAAGGGAAATGTTTGCCAGAAAAAAAAAAAAAACCCACCTTGGAACAAACAGAGAGATCACTCAGAAAAGTATTTGAGGGATTCGAGGCTCTGGGACTGCTAGGAGGCTCAGTATGTTGTGGAAGTGATGTGTACAGTCTTTGAAGGAAAGTTTGACATCATTTCCCTAGTGATATCTAGCTGCTGGCTGCTTTCCAGAATATTTTAGCAGGCAAAGAGGCACAAGCCTTTTTGTACTTATTTTTTCCGAGGCTGCCTTTTATCTGAACTAAAAAAAAACCAAAAAAAAAGACAAAAAGAAAAAAACCCCTTCAATTTATAAAAGGAATTTGAGAAAATGGAAGCAGTAAAAGTTTAAAAATAGGCATGAAGGTTTTGAAATGCCTCCTGTTGTATGTTTAGACACTGCTTCAAAAAATTTACTAGCAGCAGTAATTCAGGCACAGCAAAGTGGGGTCACTACAGATTTACGGTGGTCAGGCTAACCACGTAAGCTAGTGTTAGTGTTCTGCTCTGGTAACACTGCTGTTTTCCATCCTCTCTGGAAAACTAAATCGTTTAAGCATCGTTTTTTTTACCTTTCAAATGTCCGTGTATTATCGTAGTGGCAGATCATTTAGCTAGTTCTCGTGATTCTTGACCTGGGAAGCCTGCTGTTAAAAGCATGTCTCTGTGCTTTAAGTGAGAGCTGGGAGCGTGGAGGAGAAAATAAGCAACAAACTGGAGAAAATAAATAATCAATTGGCAAATCTCAGAACTATTACTCAAAAAGGCATCTTTTGCCTTTCCTTTTCTCCCACAGAGAGTCCCCAACTGTGGTGTCTCATGTTGTAAAGCTCATTGTTCTTGCGTGATATTTTTGCGGCATTGCTCACCAAAATCAGTATGCTGAGATCCTACTGTGGGAGCAGTCATCCTTTCATATCTCATAATAGTGTTTAATTTTTCCTTTTCTTCCTTCATTTCCAATGCTGCTTTATAGTATTAGTGTGTGAAGTAACCGTTTGTAGTTACGGGCTTCGGATGCCTGCAATATACATTGTGTGCTGCTAGTATGTGTTTCAGATAGACGGTGAGCAGTGAACAGAAGGAGAGCTGGGTTGAAGTCTCAGAAACACTTGGATTTGCCCCTTCCCTTAGCAGCGACTCGCCATAAAGTTATGCTAACAGGGCAAGAGGGAGACAAGGGAGACAAAAAAAAAAATAGCGGTGTGGTGGGTAGATGAACCGCTAATGTTTTTGCCTGTTATTCCCCCTTTAGCTATGACAGGGGATCCACATTCAACGTGTTTGTGGGAAAAGGTCAACTTATTGCTGGGATGGACAAAGCTCTGGTTGGCATGTGTGTGAATGAGCGGCGGTTCGTGAAAATTCCCCCCAAGCTTGCCTACGGAAGTGAAGGCGTCTGTAAGTACCGCAGCGGGCCGGAGCATAGCTGGTTGTGCAAGTGATTGAGCCGAGCAGATAGAAAATGGAGTGACAGGAGAGAAAGGGAGGGACTGGAAGCAGTGAATTTCCGAGAGGTTCTGCCCTGCCGAGGGTTGTTTGTTAAGCCTGTAGCCTAGCCAGTCTCTCCAGGCTCCCTCTGCACGCTGACGGAATTGCTGCTGACTGTAGAGGACCTTCAGCAAACGAACCTTGCCGCTGAAGTGAACTTTTTATTTATACCTACCTCACTGTTAAATGCTTACTGTGGCTTGGCGTTGCAGTGCTGCACAAGCTCTTCTCGGTGCCAAAACCAGCTTTGTGCTACAAACTCACAGAGGCAACAAATGCTAAATCAAGATCAGTTTGCTGGAGAGACGTATTTTGTGACAGTTCATGTTGCCAAATATACCCCCTTAAGTAGCTCCATCAGTGACAAGGGGCCAGGGGAATATAAGCATCACAAGGAGTAAGGTGTGCAGTATGTGTGCGTATTTTAGGGTATGCCTGGATAGTTTCCCTTTTCGTGGATGCCATGTAGAAAAAGGGAAATAAACCTGGTTGTGTTGTTTTGCTTTTGCAGCTGGTGTGATACCCCCCAATGCTGTGCTCCATTTTGATGTGCTCCTGATAGATCTTTGGAACTCAGAGGATGAAGTGCAGGTTCAGACTTACTTCAAACCAGAGAAGTGTCCTCGGACAGTCCAGGTGTCGGACTTCGTACGATACCATTACAATGGAACGTTCTTAGATGGGACCCTGTTTGATTCAAGGTATGCTGCTGGGTTGTGTGTCTTTGCATATTTTAATAGGTATCTCATGTCGCTTAAAACCGTCATTTACTCCCCCTTCACTGGTACAACAATTAATGCTAATTGCTCAGAAACACAGAAAATGAAAGGCAGCATCACAGATGTTGGTAATTTATTCAGGGATTAAAGGGCAGCGGTACTGACTCAAACCAAGAAAACAGTACATTATTTCTGCATGGGCATTACCAAACCAGACTTCCCCCCCCCCCCCCCCCCCCTTTTTTTTTTTAAAAAAAAAATCCATTTCTTCTATCTGTATTACCATCTATTACATCGATTGCTGTCAGGTAAGATTTTCTATAACCACTGCAGTATAGCTGTTTAAGTTATATACAACCTTTATAAACTAAGCAGAGCTCATAATGAAATTGAGCTACAAACACTTCCATGCTCAGATGTTATGTTTACACTATGTGTACTTTGTTAAACTTGGGTGGAAAATGATGCTTTAATAATGCCTGCCCTTATGTTTGTGAACCACTCTTCAAAACCTCTGTTAAGTCCCTGAAGTAGCTAAGTGCTCTGGCAAACACCACCCAGCCAGCCCTTGGTCAATCAAAGAGCAGTGTTTTTGGAGCAGCAAGTTGTGAGTTACATTGTGCGTAGCGCGTGGCTTTTAAAGTTTAGTATTGTTCTTTCCTGTGGCTCTCTGACGTGTGGTTGTGGTTTTTGTTTTTTTCCTTTTCATTTTTAGCCATAATCGGATGAGAACTTACGATACCTATGTGGGAATTGGGTGGCTGATTCCTGGTATGGACCAGGGTCTCTTGGGAATGTGCGTAGGAGAGAAGCGCATTATCACAATACCACCTTTCTTGGCATATGGAGAAGAAGGAGATGGTAAAGTTTTTTTTTTTTTAATCCAAGTCATCCATATTTTAAAAGAAACTTGTACTTTGTGTATTTTATATTTATGGGCAGCATTATTACCCGTTTCAGACAGATGGACCAAATTGATGGAAAGAGAGGTTCAAAATGTATTACATCCAGGATTGGACTGATTAGGAAGTACAAGATTTTTTTTAAAATTTAAAAGATAAGTTGCTTAACAGACACATTGTTGTTACAATTGTAATCTTTATATACAGAAATTCTGTTTCATTCAGAGAATATAGTCTGTGATTAATATTTACTGGCTCCAAAAACTTGAATTCAGGTGACTGCATGATTCTTTCAATGACTGCCACAGTGAGCAGAAAACTTTTGAAAAAAAGAAAAGTGTGTTTTTAGTTCCAATTCTGGTGGGGTTTTTTTGGGTTTTAGGGTGTGTGGTGTTTTTTGGGTTTTTTTTGCAACCGATGTCCTATTGATAACTACAAGATGGATCAGTTGTTCTGTGAGACTGTGTGCAGCCTGCAGGTCATAGGTCCCCCATGACCCCAGAGAGTCCCCTATATTAAATGTGGGGGCAGTTATGTGTAGTTTGGAATTAGAAAATAATCCTTAGATTATTTCTCTTCTCTGATGTTTTAAGGACGTGTCTGTGGTGTGCAAGGTTTCATACCCCTTCCATGGCTTCATTACCATTGACTGTGATAGCCAGCTTCAGGGGTAACAAAACTTTGTGGAGTTAGGTATTTTGTCACTTTCTTGAGCTCAATGGTTCTCAGTCAAAACAACCCACACCATAACTTGTGTATTGGTGGAAAGGTACTTTCTCACTGAAATACTCAACTCGCCCTTCTTCAACTTCCATCATATGGTCTCCTGTTTTGATGCTAACAGGATGGGCGGAGCAGATGTACCTTATATGCACTTTCATAAAGTGTGTTGAAAATACCAGTAGACCAAACCCTGCAGCTCAGGTGGAGCTGGGGTGTATTGGCTGAGACGGGTGGTGTTTTCAGTGTGGCAGTGCCATCACAATAGGAAGAGAATGAAATAATTGATTTGGAGAATTGAGTGACAAACCCATGCAGGAAACAAAGAAATGACTGACTAGAAGCAGAATATGCTGATCTGTTTTGGGAGGGGAAGTGCTTGATATTCGGCAGTAGGTTGCTTTTCTTCAACAAATATGTTTAAGCTCTTTCTAGAGCTTACCAATTTTCTGCTCTTAACACTTCTGTAGGTAAGGAGATCCCTGGCCAAGCTTCCCTTGTCTTTGATGTGGTTTTGCTTGATCTCCATAACCCCAAAGATGGTATTGCTATTGAGAACCAGCAAGTGCCTGAATCTTGCGAGCGGAGAAGCCAGACAGGAGACTTTCTCCGATACCATTACAACGGCACGCTTTTGGATGGCACGTTGTTTGATTCCAGGTAACCAAACCGTTCAGCCCTACAGATCCTGTTTCCAGTTTGACTCGGTCAGTATTGATGATGTGCCCAAATACAATTCTTTGCTTTTCCTTCCTTTTTGAAAATTTTGAGTGGAGTTGGACTCTTTTCTTCTTAAAACTCATAGAAAGCCTTTCAGTATGGGAAGGCACAGACCTGTTTTGTTTTATGATAGTATCACAGACGACATCTGGGGTTGGTGATCCACCTGGTGAAGCTATGCATGCTTTAGACACGCATGCCTGGACACTGTGCCACGGATTTTGTCTGCCAAATCAGTCATGCTACTGAAGAGAGAGAAAATAAATATGATTTCCATGTTCTGTCCTGAGAATTGTGAGTCAGTGTGCTAGTGGCTAGTTTGAGGTTAATCTCAAAACAGTCTTTCCATTTGTACATGAAAACGGTTTGCATTTTGAAGGCTACCGTCTTTCAAGACTGAATTCAGCAATGGGGTTTCTGTGATAAAAGTAAAATGGAGTGCGGTCATGTCAAGTTGAAAGCTCTCTGAGCACAAGCCTCATGTACAGAATTATATGATGAATAAACCCTTGTAGCTTCCTGTCACTTTTGTTTGCTCTTTAATGAGCAGTACTTTATTTTCCCACTCCAGCTTTCAGAACAGCTGTCACGAGTAGCTAAAAAGAGTTGAAAATGAGCCACTGTAAAACATTTTACGAAATAAACTCACGGAAGAATGCTTAGTCCTGCTGCAGCTGCTGCAAGCTGAAGATCAGGATCAGTTTGCAAACATAAGCTGCTTGGTATGGCATGTGTGCTACTTCCCATGAGGAGGAGTTGGAATTGTATCTCCTGTAATTGAATTGAGGTGTGGCAAGGTTCAGAATCAGCTTTGACCTCCCTGTTCAGCTACCCAGCTTGGTGGGAGTATAAAAAGCAGGAGACCTGCATCAGCAGCCATCACTGTAGACCTTAATTTACAGTGTATGAAAACTTCTAAGTTAAGAACTTAAAGCTTATCCACAGTGCACCTGCCCAGAATCTCTGGTTTTTGAGATGTTGTCTGTAGTCATGAAACAATTTTTGAAAATGGCAGTAGTATTTGTGTTAGAGTTGTTGTTGTCGATAAAGTAGTAAATGCTTTGTAGACAGCAGCCTCTACGTCATTCTGAAGGGCTGACAGTTGTTGGAAGGCGTATTGGTTGGAGCATCCTATCCTGGCTTCCTGCAGATTTTACAAGAAGGGCCAATATCTAACAAGTATCTATGAAGAAACAGAGCAGCTAACAATAGTTATTGAAAGTTATTTTCCAGGAGAAAATTTCACAGTAGTACAGGAAGCATGCCAAAAGCACTGCGAATGGCTGGGATTGGGAGCGCTAATGATTCTATCAGGGTCCGTACTGGTGTTGCTCTTTGCCAGAGTTACTTTGTAAGGATGAATTAAAACGTTCCCTTCCTTGGGTTGTGCCTTCCTGTAGCATGCCTTGAAGAAAGGCAGAAGACAGACACATCCTTGTATTAAACATCATTTGTTGTTGTAGGCTTGTTTTAGTCTACCATTAGGTATTGAAGCAGATCCTTCGACCTATGTATAAGTGATTGGCATAGTTTGGAAGGGGCAGATAGTGGTGATACTGTTTTGTCATCATGACTCATTTTAATGCTGGGCATACCAGGAGAATTTATTTATCCCATCTCCTCCTTGTAGTAGTTGAACTACATAGCTGTGGTTGCAAAATGAGATGGTCTGAAGGGTGTCTCATGAAAACGAATACAAACTATATCTAGTTGATAAACACTTATTAGAGTCAGGGCAGAGGAAAATGTAAAGGAGAAAACATTTTTTTTTTGGTTCTTTATCAAAACATGTTTTCTATTTAGTCTAAAATACATAAATAAGTGAGATTTTCTTTCAAGGTATAGTAGAAACGTATCTGCAGGGTCCCTGTACTGGTTAATAAATGACGCATGCATCACTGACTGATGAAACTTGGTGGCCTAGATTCACTGAACGTGGTGATTGCATTGTGCCTCGCTGGTGCTGGTTAATGACCGCGTGTTTGACCTTAACTCGTTTAAGAGTTGTGTTGCAGACCTATCGCAAGATTCTGTGTTTCCTTGAGCACACCTGACACTGCTAAAATGCAAATATTTTCCATAGCTATTCACGAAACCGTACATATGACACCTATGTCGGGAAAGGTTATGTGATTGCTGGAATGGATGAAGGTTTGCTAGGTGTATGCACTGGTGAAAAAAGAAGAATAATAATCCCCCCTCATCTTGGATATGGTGAAGAAGGAAGAGGTGAGCTTGACTTTTCGTTCAGGTCATCCATAATTAAAGACGTTTCCTTTATTGTTTAGTGCATCTGTATGTAGTTCCATTTTTCTGGCATTTGAAAGGCTTGTGAATTATTTCATTGTTTTTTGAGCATGCAACTAACAGGATTACACCCAGAGTTTGTGAAATTATTTTGATTAGCTAAATAGGTAGGATAGTAAGAATGCAGAACAATCTCACATGTAATTTGGTGACTTGAAATCATTTGGATAATTAGTGTTTCAGGCAGGCTGGTGCTTGGTGATCTGAACTCATTTGGATAATCAGTGTTTCAGACAGACTGGTACTTGGATGCCAGGAGCTTTGCAGCATGAGATCTTCCTTCCTGTGTGTCTTAACGAGCTCTGTATGCTAAAGGACTTAATTGTGTTAAGTTTTCTTCCCCGTTCCATCCACTGGCACAGATTTTGTGGACTCCACTAAGCTGCCTCTGTAAATGGTGGATGCATGTAACAGCAAAGTATCTGTGTGTTTATAACATAATTAACATTCCTTTGGGAGAACTCATCAGGACCTAAAAAGATTGCCGGGAGAGGTGGAATATGATAACCCTTCTAGCCAATCACAGTTTTATGGCTGGTGTTTCGAAAGGTACCTCCTGGGATGTTGTTTGGAAGAAGTGACTTTGAAGAAAAGCCCCTCTTCTGGGAAAGCACATTTTGTGCTGTTGGTTTGGGAATTAGACTCCTCTGCCAGCAGACCCCATTGCTAGGTCTGGGCATGTCTGTCAGTCCTGGTAATGCAATTGCACGTTACCCTGGGAAGAAGTTTCTTGCTGTCAGAACATTTCAAGGAAATGTAACCTTTTGGCATAATGGCATTCCTTGAAGCATGAGAAGTCCTACAAGAATTTTGATGATCCATAACCGAATGGTACGTGAAACACAAATCGGTTATTTAGGATAGTCACAGGAAATACATGGTTATTGCTTCACTTCTGCATAATTTTTGAATTCAGAATAATGGACATTTTTTCCTTCACTGTTGAACTAAGTGCGCATTTAGTTCTCTTCCCTACATGGGATGCAGCTTGCATCTGTTGCATACAGAGGATATGTAATCTTTTAATGCTGAATGAGAAGAGCAAAATGACTCCATAGCAGACACAGTGGGAATACATATTCCTGCAGGGTGCAGTACCTGCTCATCATCTGCCTGTTTGGGTACCATTTCTTTCTCTACTCACCTAATTTGCTTCCTATTTAGGAAAGATTCCAGGATCTGCAGTGCTGGTCTTTGACATCCATGTGGTTGACTTCCACAACCCCTCAGATTCGGTCGGCATTACTGTTAACTACAAACCTTCCAACTGCACCGTACTGAGTAAGAAGGGAGATTACTTGAAGTATCACTACAATGCTTCGCTCCTGGATGGTACTTTGCTAGACTCAACGTAAGTGTGTCGCCTGGTAAAGAAAATATCCCTAGCAGCCGTGAAAGCAGAGTGAATTGCCTGCAAAGCAGACTTGCAGGGAAAACAGAATCTTAAAGTAAAAACTTGAGTATTTAAATAGGATGTATTTTTCTTTTTATGTCTGCCTGCCTAAGATACATAGGAGGAAGAAAAGAAAAAGGCAGTCTGTCACAGTACAATGAGAGAACTGGGAACAAAGAGGATGTAGGAGTGTATTGGAGAAGAACGTAAACACTGCAGGTGGAACGATGAAACGTTGCCTGCATAGTGGTCTGTTAAAACAGGCTAATTCAGGTATCGGGGCCAGTCGTACTAGAATAACACAGGGCTCACCATGAGTGAGATCTCCAAGTTTATTCCATTCCCTAGGTAGGATTTGCACTCTGTGCTGATTCAGCGCTCCTGAGAGCGGTCTGGTAGGACTACTCGGTGTTGTCTTGTTAAAGCTGTCTTGAGTGTGGCTTATAGTAAATGATCCCCTGTCATCTGTACCACACGTGGTGCTAGTTTTCCTGTATTGTAGTGTAATTGTTGTAAGTGTCAGCGTGGAGAAACTATCAGAGGGCTTGGTCTTGACTGCGGTGATAATGTTGCTCTTCCTGCTTCCTGTTGACGGTAGGTTTATGAGGGAAGCAAGAGATTGCTCCAGTCAGTCTCATATAGAACTAAAGCGAGCCCACTGCACAGATCACTGCAGCTACAAGAATACTTCTGCTAGCTTTTTTTCTGCCTTCACCTTTTTGATAGCAAAAGTCATCTGAATAGTATTTTATTTTTGGAAGGGAAGTTGGGAAAAGCTATTTTTAAACAGGCTGTAATTAACACAGGAAGCAGCTCATAGTTCTCACAGTGTACACAATAGCTTGCAGAACTAAAAAGCTGGCTTACATTAAAGCACATGATGTGATGTGTAGGCAATTATGTACTCAAGTAACGTGTTTGGATTCAAAACACCTTTTATACGGCAGGAATGCTTAATTCCCATTTTGTAGCAGAAACCAAAGGATGTCAAGACTGTCTTACTCGTAGCAGTTTATAGAGAATCAAAGATCATGAATCTTGTGCTCCTCATTTTAAGGCTGACCTCCTAGACACTGAATTATTTTTTTTCCAAATAATATGTTGTACAAGCATGTCCTGCAGTGGTACAGGCAAGCCAAGTAACCAAAGGAAGGAGACCGACAGAAGAAAGGGTCCAGCTGTTGTGACACATACCGTGTAAAAAGTCTTAGCACCGCACATTGTGCTTCTGGAATTACAATACATGTTTAACGTCTGGGGTTTTAACTCGTGATAGTTTCTAATTCTAGAAATTAACCACCAGCACCGAGGTATAATACAAAATATAATACAAATAACAGTAGTAGTAGTATGCTTCCAAGCTGTCTTGGGTGAGTGACTACTACATTATATTGACTGATTTCATTAAAGGGATGCTGCTCCATGTGAATGCACCCAGATCCTTATAGGTTGGTAGCTCTGGGGCAAGTGCACATCTGAATTTTTACATCTGCTAAAAAGTCCAATTCATTTGCTCAAAGTATGCGAAAGGCAAAAGGCCTTATTTTGAGATGAAACACTTTGGGGGTTTAATTGGCAGGATTAATGGTTTTACTTAGATTTCATTGCAGAAGCCTATAACTTCAGTAGCAGGGGACTTGTCGACAGTAGGGACACTTCTGTTTGGTGTTGGCTGTAACTTGCTACCTGCAGTTACTAGCAGGTAGCTGCTTGGTAGAACAGAGCATTGGGCATGAAGCTAGTTTTTGGCAGTGACAGAACACTAACTAGAAGCTTCTATTTCTGTGGTAATTTTGAACAACAGAAGTTCTGTATTATATGTTGAGCGGTTTTTATGTTTTTCTTCCCTTCTTCTCCAGACACAGCCTTGGCAAGACCTACAACATAGTTCTGGGATCTGGGCAGGTGGTGGTGGGGATGGACATGGGCCTTCAAGACATGTGTGTTGGGGAACGACGAAAAGTTGTTATTCCACCTCATCTTGGTTATGGAGAAGATGGAGTTGGTGAGTGAAACCTATTGCACACCCACTTAGCATCTCTTGAGTAACTGAAACACAAGTACGCATGTTTTGTTGCTTGCTGTGCATTAGGACAGAAACTGAGGGTCTCTTAGCTGCCTGAATGGGATTTTTTCAGAGGATTTTAATTTCATAATTTTAGACAACCTCCCACATTCCCCAGTGACATGAACATACTGTCTGTGTGGCGTTTTTAAGTCATACTGTTAACTGTGGCCAATGGAAAGACCATCCCAGTACAAAAGGGAACACCCTTCCCCCCAGTGATGTTGCTTTGTCGTGACAGAAAGCTCCAGGCACGCTGGTGTTGCAGAGGGGTGTAAACACTGTTTTCCATGTAAACAGTGTATCTAGGGAATTGTGTAGTCGTGCTTGGACATGCGACATGTTATTCAGGAAACAAAATTGAAAGGGACCGTTCAGCACTAATTCAGACAATTCAAAGAGAACTCAAAATTCAGAAGCTACGTAAACTGAATGCGAGATGCGAAACAGTGTATTGGTGCTGTTGAAACCCCAACTCCAATACATTTAGGACCCTTTGCTCCGCTTCAGACCATTGAGTCTTACCAGTTTTTAATGACAGGGACAACAATAATGAGAAGAACAATGTAGAGGCAACAAGAACTTTTGTATCCTGGTATGTGGGGTTGTTAGTGGCCTTGTGAGTTACAAGGCTCGAGGGAAAGGAGTCTGTCAGGAGATCACCAAGATCAAACTGTGATTTGTATGGAAACTGTTGCGTAAGTTGCTGTGTTCTCTGAATAGCTCCAGAACAGTTTGTATTAATTTATAAAGACTGTCTGTCAGGCATCATGTGTCAAGCTTAATGGAGAACTAGTTTGTGATATAATAGATGAAGAAGCATTTTCACTTGTGTCTGTCTTCCATGAAAAATTGAGTATTTTTTATATATGCAACCTTTTATATTGTTGTATCAAATTGCATAGTTATATATAAGAAGTTGAAAATTTCCTCATAGCATAAAAAGCCTGCTGTGTTAAACACCTGTCATAGATATCTGCTGTAATTCAAATTACGTTCGCTGTAGGTGGCCTGAAACATTGCATGGCTTGTGTTTTGATATATGCCCAGATATCTGCAGAGATTGCTTGTTTGCTACTGGACAGAAGTTAGAGGTGACCTCAGTTTTCTTTTTCAAGGGTAAATTAGCTCCTTCCGTGCTTTCATTGAGGTAACATCCCCAGCTGTCGCAAGACTGTTGAGTCTGTCAGTAGCACCTCAATACACGGTGTATCAGTGAGATAAAGGAAAATGGAATAATTCCTGCGGTTTTACCTTTATAAGTAAAAAATTGGGTGCAGTTTTATTATGAATGCTTCTCTTATATTATGATCACCTCTGCTGAAGTGAGCAGGAAGATTTGGTGGGCTTGGCATCACAGGGCTTTTGGGGATAACAGCAGAGAAGTACCTGTTGGAGCAGAAAGAGACATTTAATTATGGATTAAAAGGAAATATGCCCTTCAGTCTAAGTGAGGATAAATACCCTTCTTTGACGCTTGTTTTTGTGACAGAAGGAGAAGTGCCTGGTAGTGCTGTGTTAGTTTTTGACATCGAACTGCTGGAGCTGGTGTCAGGCTTGCCTGAAGGGTACATGTTTGTATGGAATGGGGAAGTCTCTCCCAATCTTTTTGAAGAAATAGACCAGAATCACGATGGAGAGGTTCTTTTGGAGGAGGTAAGCTGAAACAATGAAAACACTTGCAGTCATTTTCTCCTACCACCACCATCAAGATGTTTTCTCCTACCACCATCAATGGTGTTGAAGAATGGGGTCTCCCCTCTTCCCCTCTCCTTCTGATGTGGTGTGTGTTGTCAAGATAACAGGAAGGCAGTGTGTCAGTTAAAACATGGTTATTTAGCCTTAGAGATAGAACCCAAAGAGATGTAAGAATGGCCATACTACCTAAGATCGTTACTATTGTAAACATTGTCTCCTTGGTCAACCACAGATGCTTAGGGCACAAGTGTAAGAGGCAGAGTTAGGATTCAACGATCCTTCGCTCTATCAGCCTTCTCAGTGTCTGTAAGTGGAAGTTTATGGTGAAATCTTGAGCCAAAGCTGAGCCTGCAGCAGTGCATCCAGGGACTCTAATCACTTCCGAAGCCTGGCAGTGCCTGCGGCCGCTCCTCCCACAGGTGAATTGTGTGCTGTGTGAACAAGTCCTGCCCCTTGCTTGCTTTTAAATTAAATCTGCGGTGTGAGAATGTCTTTGGGTGCCCTGACTGAAAGCTGCTTGCCTTTGCCACGCCATCTCTGACAGTGTAAACCTCCGTGAGGTTTTCCTCTGTGCTTTCTCTTAACTGAGGAGTTTTATTTTTTTATTCTCAAGTTGTGTTTGTCACCTTTCTCTATCATTCTGTTTTGTGTCCTTCCTCGCTGGTGCAGTGCTGCTCGCAGCGCTCAAGGGGCAGACTGTGGTCATGTAGAACAGCATGAGATACCTTTGAGCATTTTAATAAGCCACTGGGGTAGAAACAAAATCTTGTTTTCCCCTTTCCTAGCACTGTCTTCCATCTCCTTCCTTCCTTCTCCATCCTCTCTCTTGTGTTTACCTACACTTTTGCCCTTGCAGAGAAGAAAAGAGCTTTTACCAGTCTAGAGAATGAGTGAGGTAGGATGTGAGTGCTGTTATCCACATCCTTTTGGGCAAGGAGGAGAAGGAGAAGCCAAGGAGATAGGGGAGGATGCTTGGCCTAAAAGGTGTAAATGAGTGTCAGCAGTAGCTGTCATTGCTGGAGCTTATTTAACACGTAGCGCCAGAGATAACAGTAATTGGAAAAGTTGTCTTTGATTGTGGACTTTCTGGTTTTTTGCAATCCAACAGTACGGCTCTGTCATGTTTAATCACCTTGAATAGCTTCATCATCTGTATCAGGAAAAGGATGTTTTAGGGAAAACTAACCTTACAACCCTGCAGCCTTCCCCACCGTGAAGTCACCTGGGAGTCATAATGCCTGAAGCTACTTTAACAAATCTCATGGTATCCTGATACTTAAAGTCTCATTTCTGTGTTTCATCCTTTTTTCTTGTGTGTTGTTTCTTGTAAGGCACAGGTGTGTGTCTGTTTTGCAGTATGAGCTTTTTGTATCGGCATGTGAAATTAAACCCCCTCTGTCCATACGGATCTGTTCCTGTGTCACTGTTAAACTTATCTACCCCCTAAACTGTGAAGAAGAACTTTTCTTGTTTCCAGGACCCACTGGAATAAGTGAGGAAATCCCTGCTGAGCTTCACAAAGAGTGATTTAACCTCACGTGTCTGTCCTAATTAGTCCAATTTAGGTTGCGAGCTTCATAGGATAGTAACAGTGTACTTTTACGTATGCTTAATGAGCAGGAAAATGCTGAGTAGTCAACAACAAATAAATGCTACTTCTGTAAATACTCTTTGGTTTTAAATGTCTGTTTCATTGTGAGCTGTTTTCTCCTCCTTTCCCTCCACGTAGTTTTCAGAGTACATTCAAGCTCAAGTCGATTCTGGCAAAGGAAAACTAGCTCCTGGGTTTGATTTTGAAAAGATTGTTAAAAATATGTTCACCAATCAAGACCGGGATGGAAATGGTAAAGTTACCGCTGACGAATTCAAGTTGAAAGACCAGGAGGCCAAAGAGGAACACGATGAACTGTAAAGAGAAAAAAAAAAAAAGAGTCCTGAGCTGAGCTACTGTTCGAACGCATGTACTGGAAGGGGTTTTGGCCAGCATGTTTCTGAAAGGTTGGGCCTCGGGTCGGCAGCCTGCCTCTGCCCGTGCCTGTGTGCGGGCAGGCTGTTAAAATAGGAAGAGATTTTCCGTTGGAATTGTTAGGTATATTTGAACAAAAGCGTGAAGTGCCTCAAGATAGGGCCTATCAACAGACGGAGTGTACTGCCGTTCGTGGTGTTGTGAACCACGCGGTCTGTTTCTGTGCTAAAGATCCGACGTTCTCGTTGAACAATACATACTCACTTGGATGGGTGGACGAATGGCAGGGAGGAAACTTACCAAGTGCTTTTGAAAGAGTTTTAAAAAACCTTCTGTATCCAAAATATTTGTGCGGAGGGACAAACCAGAAAATATTCCCCATGAAAATAACCTGCAAAAATTGCCAGCCGTTGAGCCCTGTTCCTTTCAGAAGGCACGAGCACCCTTTCCAGTCACTAAACAAACCCATCCGGATATTTGCCAGCAGGAACTCAGATTTGCAAATCGCAGACCATGCGAACGATAGCTATGCCATTGCGAAATTTCCGTAAGCTGTGAATTGAATTAAACAGGCCTAGAATTGTAACTGTGTCTGCATTGGGTTTTTATCTTACAAAATAAAAGTTTGCTGCCATCTGTATTGTATTTAACTAATAGCCTTGACTCTTGGAGCGTTGAAACAGTGTTCCCATCAGGGATTCCCAAACCTTTCTAGTTGCAACCCTATTTATAGTTTTGTTAGACTTTTAAATATTAGTATTATGGGGTCCAAATACTGTCATGAATGCTGGATACAGTTGATTTTGTGTTGGACTTCTGTCTCCTATTTTGGGAATTGTTAGACTACGGAGTAAGTATTTAGAGTTTACACAGCAGAGCAGTCTGGCACGGCGAACAAACAAAAAGACAGTGATAGAATCAAGAAACAGACCCATCTGCTTGTGTCTGCAAACATTCTGGCCTATCCCTCAGCACAAGATCAGCCCTGGGAGTGCTGTTTAGATTGTGTGAACTCTGGAGATGATCACCTGTGAGATCTGTAAGTGTAACAAGCTGTTTGGCAGGGCATACACTGAACAGACATAATTTTTCTGGAAGGCCGAGTGATCCCCCCGCAGTACATGACATATAACGAGCACAAATACATATAGTGAGCCACTGTCAGAGACAAGTAGAAAGGGAGTTGTGTTTCTGTTCTATGCTTTGTGCCTAGTTTCTTGCTTCTCTTGATCTGTACATATGGGTTAAGCTCCCCCAGATGCTTTTTTTAAAAATTTGTATTTCCATTGGACGAAAACATTTTGTATCTGTTTTTAATACGGTTGTTACAGAAAGTACAGTGCAGTGAACTATTTTTGTTTTAGTTTGATACCATGAAATGTTGGGTAACTGATCTGTTTGGTAAATAAAATGTTGATCAACTATTACTTTTAAAGTTTTTTTTTTTTTTTCTGACATTTTGATGAGTTGGGAGCTTGAGTCTAACTAAATACCCTTCATGCAGGTCTCTTCTCTTGCACGAAATGGGCTTGTCCTGAGTGCGTTCAATATTGCTATTGATCTTCATGAAAAATATTTTAAACTAAGATTATTTGATTCAAAATAATAAACCACAATAAAAAAATATTTTTTTTCATACTTCACATGGGTGAAGTAATTTTTTGGCTTCAGGAGGCATTTCCTAAATGACCCATCCCATACTGCCGTCAGCTGGGAGGGTGACGTTTCTCTTGGTCGGGGACTCTTAAGTCTCTCATTGAATGAAGTAAGAAACAACATTTCATTCCGCAGGCCAGCAAAAGCAAACTCCCTGGGCTCTGTGTCTGGGGTTTGGTGTTGTCACTTCACCTGCAGCTCAGAAAGCGCCTGTATTGCGTGTGAAACGCTGGAGGTCTGGGCTAGTTTGGGCTGCATGTAAATACCGGCCTTTTACATCAGGCGTGAGTATTGCGAGTATCCGTGAACGGTGCTTGCAGCCCAAAGGCTGATGTCCTGAACGGCTCGTGGAAGCGCTGCCGTCCTGCAAAAGCTTTCTCAGGAGACTGTCGCACAAAATTTTCCCTTTCATTTTATTGGGCAGTAGGTTGCTCGCTTGTTGCTGTGGCTCAAAGGCACGGCTTGGGCACGCTTACAGAGCGGAGGTGGGGAGCGGGGCGCCAGCTGGGATGTGGGTGCTGCCAGCAGCAGCGCTCGGCATCAGAGCAGCTCCCTGCCCTGGTCTCATAAGCACCCCCAGATCCCAAGTCTGCCTCCTGGGTATCCAGAATTGTTTTATCCAAGAAAATCTTCATGAATGGCTCATTCTGCACAAGGGATCGTTCCAGATGGGTCCCAGGAGGTGGTCGGAAGGGTTCCTAGTAAACCAGGACAGCAGAGTTGTTCTGTGGGACAGATAGCCAGGCAAAAAGCTGCACCACGCACAGAAGCACAGCCTAATCCCAAAGATTGCTGCACCAGATTTTTTTTGGAAGCACACATCGGTGACAAGATAGCAGGTACGACTACCAGTGCCACCAGCTAGGATGTAAGGACATCTGAAATTCTCATTCCATGGCTCCTTAGGCCTTAGCAACGTGGCTTGTCATCTGTCTAAATAATGTTTTTCTGTCAAGAGGAAGTTTTTGTTGCCCTCTCACACCCCACCCCCACCCAGTCTGGAGGCTGCCAATTTGGCAATAAGAACGCAGCTTTGGGGGAAAGCACAGGATAAATGGACAAACTTGCTGCAAAATAATGATATTTATGCTGGGCATTTGCTGGCCCAGGCAAAGCCAGGAGAAGCCAGGACTACCTGGCCACATTAGGCTAAACAGCGTAAAATGCAGAATTTTGGATTGCTGACATAGACCCTGTCAGTTCTTTTCCTTTCTGTTGGCAGCTGGTGGCTCCCCCCTCAAGGGAATTCTCGGGGCCACCTTCCTTCTCTGAAAAGGGATCCACTTACCTTCAATCCTCTGCCCATTGCTTCTCAGGGAGCACATGGCAGCTCTTCAACAGCGCGGGCAGTCTGCCTGCAGGTTAGCCAAACCAAGCCTGGGGCAGGGAGAGCTGGCTGGGAACTGAAATGGTGCTGGTATGGACTGGGAGAGCTCAGCACCACCCCCCACACCTCTAGCTCCCTCAATCCATAAATCCCCCTGGGTCACCATCCTGTTAGAGGGGGTGGTGCATGTTAGAGCTTATGGTGGGTGAGGATATAAGGGGACTTATTTTCTACCTCCAAGCGTAAAATATTTTTTTTTTAGGCAGAAAGTATGTTTAAATCTTTAAAAAAGTATTTTTCAAGAAAGTATCTCTTTAGATACTTTTTTACATTCTTAACTGAGATAGCATATTTAGAAAAGCAGGTGATAACTGTTCAAGGGTCTTTAATAGCCAGATGGAAACGGATGGTTTAGGGAGCGAGAGGCTCCCCACAGCCAGGCTGCCGCCAGTGAAGCATCGGGGTGCTGTTCTCAGAGCCGGGCACCTGCCTCCCGTTAGGCAAATGGGTGATGAAAGGAACCTGCCTGCACCCAATGCTGGCAACTCCCTACTGGGTTGTCAGAGGCTCAGTGGAAGAGAAAAGGAACATGGGTGTGTACCCAGAAAAAAACAGGTATTTATAAATATTTTTTTGATGTGATTTTTTTGTTGTTGTTCTAAATTGACAGTAATACTTTCTGCTGTATGACTGCCTGTTCCAAGTATATTCTGAAATAATACTTGAATCAGAGTTTGCAGTTGTTGAACTAAAATATTATTTTTTTTCTGTATGAAAAAATACTGAGATTTTCCTTTAAGCTTTAAAATGGCATACTGAGCTGGTACTTGGTGCAAGTTTTTGGCTCAGGTCAGGACTATTAGTATGTGTCTGACAGTAAGAGGACATTTGAGCTGGCTGCAACACCCACTCAGAAGGAGGAAATATTCTTGGCTAAATGAAGGTCCCAAATACTCGACCTTGGGCATGTGCGACAGACAGACAGATATTGTGAGTAGAGGGGGGGGGAAAAGTAACAAATTCGCTTAACTTTGCTGCTTATTCGTGGGTTTAAACTTTAGATACACTCTGTTGGCTATGGGAAAATGGTCTGGGAAACATATGATACCTTTCTTTCTAAACTGAATCATAAATGAAATATACTTTTAGGGTTGCAAAATGTTTCTCATTAGAAATCTGATTTAGAAAGGCATACTGTGAATAGTATCTCTTTCCTCAAACGGAGTGCAAAGCCTGGCTAGCAGTTACAAGAATTAGACTCGCTGGAGAAGGATGGCTTAACCTGTAGTGTTCGTTTTGTTTGCAGTTAATTTTATTGATGGTTTTGGAGAGGCAACTGATAATATCAGTTCTTATCTCTAGCCAGCAGAGTAGCACTAAAAAGATGGGATTTTGAAAAAGTGGAGGATATCCAAAAATGTGTCTTATGTTTTCCCTTAACTAACACATATAAGCAAGAGTTACAGTTGGCAGCGGGATGTGGGATGATAAAAGGACACCGATGATCTGTACAGCACTATGTAGGTTTTTAAAATCAGACCTCCTGGTTCAGGTTGATCATGTAAATAACTGTTTTTTCTAGAAAGCTGTATGTGCAGCATTTTGAGAAGTTATTTGGCATGTAGATACCCTTTGTACAGGAAATGGGTTCTATCAGGTAATTGCAACGTGGCTTAGTTGCTCTGAAGTCCTAACAAAGGTTCGCTGTGCTGGTAGAGCCTTAAGGCAGAATTGGAGACTGATGGGATTTAGTGAAAGGAGAAAGGTGTGCTGGAGCTCCTAACTTACCTGCCTCCTTGTGGAAGGGCAAGAACCCTTTTCTCTGAGTGACTGTCATTGTGGACTGTACGTTTGGTGACTGACCATTCATTGCCCGTCTGCTTGGAGAGGAGACTGGGAAACTTTCCGTACATAATTCTTGAGAGATGGTCAGTTGATCTGAAGTCCTCTGCCAAGGCAAAGAGTTGTGTCTATATGGCTGGGAAACCACCAAGTGATCACTTCCCATGCGTGCTTGGGCTCTAGGCAGGCTGAATAGTAATTTCAGTAACTCAGAGGAAGATGTAGTTGGAGATGTGTTTTGGTTGCTGCTTTTAAAGATGCTGCCTGATCCTTTTCCATATTGCTCTGCATGTGCTTGTCTATATGGTTTTGGCTGGAATTTTTGTTTATTTGTTTCCAGTTTGTGGGCGGGTTGAACAGTGAGATCCTAGTCACACCGAAGGAGCGATGCCTTGCTTCCTGTAGAGGGAGGCCAAGGAAAAATTCTGGCGGGAGGAACACTGAGTTCATGTGAAATCCTGAGGCGAGTTGGATGAGAACACGGGACAGTCCTGCCTCTTGCAAACGCTGCACAGACCAAATTGCCACCTTGTGCTGGTTTGGGCTGGGATAGGGTTAATTTTCTTCATAGGGGAGGGGGGAGTGAGTGAGTGGCTGTGTGGTTTAGTTGCTGGCTGGGGTTAAACCGTGACACCCCTCCTTTTCACCAATGCCGGGATAGTTGGGGAAATCCATTATGCTTGTAGCTGGAATGATCGTGTGCCAGAGAGCATGTTGCTGACATACCTTGTGCTGTGGAGCTGTGGCTATCAGCTACTTTTCACATACTCCAAATTTGAACTGTTATCTGTATTCCAAAGGTAACCCGCCTGTGAAGGGAAAATTTTGTCCCAGTGTAAACTTTGGGAGTAATGCCCGGCAATTAGCCCCTCGCAACCGGGGGCTGGTTGAGTAAGCACTGCATCCAAACACCTTGGTGTTTTCCAGAAAGCCTTTGCCTTTTGGACTCTTACTTTATTCGGCAGCTATGACAAAAAAGCCAGCGTGATTGCTTGTTTAAAAAACAACCAAACCCCACCAAACCCGAGGACCACCAACCCTACCCCCTCCTAAACCCTGACATTACTTCAGGTAATGTAAATTCTGTAGGTGCCTAAACCCCCAGACGCAGGCTGTTAAAGAGATGGTGCCTGCTGCCTTCCCTGGAGACGCTGCAGCGTGCCCTGGGGACCTTGCCGTGCCCAGCGTGGTGCGCAGCATGGGCAGCTCACGCTGGCGTCCTGTGAGGAGTCACATGTAACACCACCTTGCTTACCTCGCCGGTGTGCTGAAGCCCCGCCGTTGGCAGATGACCGTGCAGAAGGCTGCTCTCCCCCTCACAGCTTTGCAGTGCCACTGCTCTGCCCTCCTCCCTGGCCCCAGCAAGCGGGGAGTGGGGAGAGAGCCCACAGGGGTGGGTATGAAGGTTGGCTCGATGGTATGTGCAGGCAGAAGGGAGTAAGCGTGTACCTCCTGTATCGGAGACCACATCCCTCCTGGCTGGGTGCTCGGGGTGCCCACAAGGCTGTCCTGTCTCGCTGCGGTTGGTGTGTTCTCATACACCTCTTCCTGCTCTTCCGTCATCTCTTGTATACAGCTGCTTTGTCCCTGGCTGCTCCAAGGGGATGTGCTACGCCCCTGCCTGCTGCTCTCATCTGTGACTCCTGCCCCAGGGAGCTGCTCACCCCGCAGCTCCCAGGGCCGCAGCATCGCCCTGCTCAGCCCCAGGGCCACCAGCCCTTTCCACCATCAGCCCGGCCTGTGCAGCGTTTCCACTCTGCCAGTCTTTGCGCCTGTCAGTCACACATCAACTGCAGCATCCGCCGCTGCTGGGCACTGGGTTTTGTGCCTGTGTGTGAAGGAGAGAGAGCAGCAGCTCTGCTGTGCCGCTGACTCAGCAGCTGTCGCTACTGCTTTCAAGCTCTCCCTGTCTTCTGGCTTTGACAGGCTCTTGGCAGGCTGGGGCTGAAGCAGCTGCTGCTCCCATCTCCTGCTGTCACTGGCACCACCAGGGCGCTTTTAGCTCCTCCAGCCTGCTGCTGACTGAGTCGCGACTCCTAAATGGAGGGCAGCCAAGATACTATCCTCTCCTCAGTCGTCTTACGGTTTAAGTGGTTTTCTGCTCAAATGGATGGATGGTTTCTGAGGCTCCCGCTTCTGGGTATCTAGCTGGCCCTGTGCCGGGAGTAGGGAATTACATGACTGTACATTGTCTACAAGGAGGACATAATCCATCAGTTAGTCTTTGGCTGTTATGATGCAGGCTGGAATTTCTGAAGGTCCCTGTGCTCAGCAGTTCACCGCTGGCACAGTATATACAGTGTGATTACAGAAGGATGCTCACACTGTCTGAGATTGTGCATCAGGCCTCTGGCTGTGCATCCAAAATACGAGGATGATTTAATTTCAGTTTCCTGCAGAGAATGCAGAGGTGGGGTAAGGAAACTGCCCCCCCATGTTGCCTTCTTGGGAAAGCTCCAGCAGGCGTGGTAACAGATGTAAGCCTGATGATTTGGAAAAAAATGTGACTGGTGCTGCTGAGTCAGAATTTAGATAACAGACCGCAGGTTGGAGGGAAAGGGACAGTTTCTTGAGATGTGTCTTACTGGTTGGCAGGAGAGAATGCAGACCTAGGCTCTCCCATGTTTTCATTACGCTTCCTCAGGGGAATGGAAGATGGCACGGTTCCTGCTGTGTATAAAAGAAAGCAAAGGGGAACAATGACTATATTGCACGTGAGGGAAGTTGTATGATTGCCTCTTTTTATTAATGAATAGCGCTGGTACAGCTGAGACCTCTTGGGACCAGGCTCACAACACCATCTTGAAGCTTACTTTGATATGTTGGCAGGAGAAGTTATGAAGCTGCGGCTATATAAACTGTATCTTTCTGTATGTGATGCTGAGTGGTATTGTAGTACGTTCAGTACACGGGAAATACTTTCTGAAGGATTTTTTTTATGATGAGGGTGGTGAAACACCAGAACAGGTTGCCCAAAGAGGTGGTAGGTGCCCCATCCCTGAAAACATTCAAGGCCAGTTTGGATGGGGTTGTAAGCAACATGGTCTAGTAGAAGATATCCCTGCCCATGGCAGGGGGCTTGGATTAGATGACCTTTAACGGTCCCTTCCTACCCAAACTATTCTACGATTCTGTAAAGATCCTGTAGGTGTTTAAACAGAGAGGACTTGTATAACGAAGCTAGAAGAGCTTGATGCTATACTGATACTGGTGCTTGCAATATGCAGAGAGTGGGAATGTGACCTAAAGCCGGTCTGGAGAGGTGTCCCTTAAGTGTCTCTGAGGCATGGGGCTGGTAGCCATCTCGCATCAAGTTTTCTTGCTAAGTCAGCTTTTAAAATCCAAGATTAAGATGTAGCTTTGTTTTGATTTTTCAGTGCCTGGAGCAGCTCACTGAGAATTCCAAGAGAAATTATTTGAGATAAGCCATGCTAGCTTTGACATGAAACTGCAGGCTAGAAGTGGAGTAGTATATAAAATAAGATCTGAAAAGGCACTGAAGTTACAGCTGTGTACTATTAGCTGGTGAAACTACCTCTTGTTACAAAGATGAGAAACTTTACCTCAGATATACTACTTTAAAACATTCTTTCCATTCTGCAGAAAATAAAGAAACAGTAAGGATACAGAATATTTTGTACTCATACAAAAATCTGTTAAGAAGAAACACTTTGCCTGAAGTGGGTGAATAAAGCCTTTTTACTTGCAGAAAAATATATATATGAAAAACTTCTGTGAAAGTCTGTAGCATATGAGTAAGATCCTTCAAAGCACAGCTGAGACTGAAATATCTTCTTTAAAAAGGCAACACAAATGTGTATGCTGCTTATTCACAGAATGTTTACGTCTTCAATTTTACAAAATAGCCACGTTTTCTGAAATTCCTGATTAAAAGACAGTGAACCATAGTATGCCATCAGCAGCAGTTTATCACATCTATAAATCCAATTTAAATCTAGTTATAACAGGAGTGTGAGACAATAGAGAACAGCATAAGAGCAGTAAAAGGAGCTTCTAATCGACAATGGATACTGCCTATATTTCAAAATACCAAAATGAAAATAAAAGTTTTAAATTAAACAGTTCTGTAAATGAGTAATAAACACATCTAAGATAGCACATGTGTGCTCTTCTGTCCAGTTGCCTCCTGGAAGGAATGGAGTGACTTGAGACTGCAATTTACAGGATTTTCTGTAGAATGGAGTTGGCAACTTCCAGGGATTCATCTTTCACCAAGACAATATCATAAGAGTCCATGTATTTTTCCAAAAGCTCATCTACCTAATTGCAGAAAGGATAAAGAGACACATTTAGTTATAGAATTAACTATTGAAAGACTTTTTGTCATTAAAATATTGCCCCATCTTTCCACCAAATGCAAGGAATGAGCAATGCAAATATGTATCGTTCCTATGAATGAATTCCACAGGGTGACAGAGTAGGAGTGGCCTGACATAAGTGTGTGCATTCCAGGGTATGATACTTCATGTTTATGCCATGATCTCACACCTACTGAAAGAAAAGCTATTTCCTCAGCTTCCTGAAAGGCAGAGAGAAACAGAAAACTGAATGCAAATAGATGTGCCTTGTACCTTAGCAAATTATCAGTTCTGTGTCACCTCAAAAGAGATGGGGTGGGGGTGGGGAGAGAGCACTGCCTAAATTTGTTACTTGGAAGATTATAATTTTGCTCAATTACCAATCCAATATTGAAAGAAGGAGG
Organism: Falco naumanni; assembly: GCF_017639655.2. Lineage (NCBI taxonomy): Eukaryota > Metazoa > Chordata > Aves > Falconiformes > Falconidae > Falco > Falco naumanni. Next base: position 20,257,654 of record NC_054057.1, on the reverse strand, counting down.
AGGAGCCACAGGAATTTGAGAATTAATTTCTCTAGCCTCTGAATTTTACTTCGCAACAAAATACCTTTTCAGAAGTAGTTCAATACAAAACCCAAAGCTGTTTATATTTGTGTTTTTGTAGCTTATGTTTAGAAAAAACTTGAGGCAAGAAATCCATGAAAAATGTTTGAAATCTCAAAACAAATAAGGGTCAGACACTTGGCTTGATATCTGAAGCTTACTATAACAAACCTGTTTCTAACTCACAATGTTTTACTCAAAGTCTACAAGGTTTTATAAGACTACTTACTTTATCATTGAGATAGCCAATCTTAAGAATATGTTCAACGTTCGCTACTCCATCTGCCATGCTCAAGTCTCCTTGAGAATCACCCAGCAGTATGATATTACTGTTGTCTTTCAGTTGTTTGAAGTACTCTGTATTCTTCAAGGCACCATCGTGTTTGTTGTAAACATGAATCAATTCTCCTTTAAATCCTTTTAATATTCCCTATTAAAAAAAAACACGTTGAAGTTATTTCTAGTATCATATAGACAAGATAGAATCTAGAATGAAATAGGTGATACTGCTGTTGAACTAATATTGAACTATGTAATCTCTAATGATGAACAAGATAAATTACTGTTAAATAACGAAATGACTAATAGCATCGTTAAGACTAGACTGACAGCGATCCTCCCTGCTTGAAGGAGGAGTAGCGCTGCACTGGGCTGAGTATGAGGTTGTCATTAAAGGAAATTAATGGTGTCTTAGTCACACCATACTAACAGTGTTTGAACTGTTATCTTCTTGTTTTTTTCTTTTTGCCTGGGAAAGTGCTGCGTATGCAATTCTAATTTTCTGTGAGGCTGGATAGATGGCTACATATGTTTCATTAAAATGTTCATCTTGTAGTATATATAAATGGCTACTAAATATCACAAAACATTCTTGTTTGATACAAATGTGTTAGTTCATACGTACGTTTTCATCAAAATCCATGAAATTGGAAACCACTTTGACATTAGAATGGTAGACCCCAGCCTGGTGGATAACTTCCTCAAGAATGTCCCCAAGCCCAGCAGAAAATATGAACACAGGAATATTATGTTCACTGAGCTTATCAAAGAAGTTCTCATATCCTTCTCTGCAACACAGAATGTAAATACAAACCAAATCTCAAATAAAGAACGCAAAGTGAAGTCCAAGTTTTCAGAAGATACTCACATCATCTTTGGAAAAGAAAGTTAACTTTTCCCTGAGCGCTTCACTTTATTTCTTTTACCTCACCTGAAAAGATTAGCAAGAACCACCAACCTAACACAAGGCATGTAGTTTTAACAATAAACTGCTGCATTGAGCTGCTTGATCTTGGTCTGGACAATTTTTTCCCCAAAAACTTCTCATCATGTTTTGAAGATTTAAAAATGTTTCACTCTCCCTAAACACCCCAGAACAAGGAAGCAACCAGTAGAATTCTCTCTAGCTACTATGAGGCTGTACATCTCCTTTCAATTTTACTTGCTTAAATATTGGCCTTTCTGTGGAGGTATTACCATCAAATAAAATTTATTTTTTTAAAATCCTCAAAACATCTGTTGTTGCTCTTCAGAACACAATCAAAACTATGTATAGTATTCCAGGAACAAGATAATATTATCTCTATATACTTTCTCCACACAGACATTGATTGGTAGAAAGTTGCATATTTTAAAAAAAATTATGAACATTTTTGAGGGAATTCTAGCCTGGGAATGAAGTTTCAACCCACATGGACTTTCAAACAGTTTTGCAAAATGTAAGAATTTATCTAGTATGATAAACAAACACTTCTGTAAGTTAAGTTCTAACATCCCGTTTCACCACTCCGAAGTTTAGAGACAATTTTCAAGCAAGGATTTTGCTGGCTTTTAAACTTGCCTTTAGCCATAGAGGAAGAATGATACTTAATAAAACATATGAAACATATTCCTCAAGTTGCTGTGTTTTAATCTTAGATAAAACTATTACAAGGAACATTCTTCAAAGGAACAAAGTTGAAGTCTACATTCCCCTTAAAAAAAGAAGTGTCAGCAGTGCAATTTCAAGTGGATGAAAGTCTATGGTAATGAAGCTACTAGAGATGGGACTGAAAATAAAAGTTTCAGTCCTCTAGTTTGTACAGTGTGATTGTTGTAGGCATTTAGCTACAACATATCAATAAAGTGGGAGCATGAAAAGCTCACTGTGTTCCAAGATTAAGGTGTCACATTCCCAGGAACATGTTGGTTTGGGCTTTTTTCCCCCCCTTTTCTTTTTTCTCCCTCCTTCCCTCCCTGCAATGCCCAGTAAGAATCTACAGAAAAGGTTCCGAAACGGCATCATTCAAATCAAAAAGAACTTACTTCAGCATAACATCAGATTCCCTCACAATTTCTGCAAATTTATCCTTTTGTAAGCCTTGTTCAATAAGTAGTGCATGAGATTTATTGTACCTAGAATATAAACAAAAAAGGGGTTTAAATTTAGTTATTAAGATTAATCTTTCATTAAATCTCATGATTAAAAGCATCCTGTACGGTTAATTCTTGCTCACTCAAGTTAACAGCAAAGCAAAATCAGTTGTTGCACAACACTTTAAGAGATTAATTCGGTTAATGCGTTGGCTAAAAGCTAATTACTGCCACTAATTTGCTTGTAAAAAGTTATTAAATCTAATCTTAGCACAATTTGAAGATGGGAGGTGTTTCTTACCATTCTACCATATATGGATATTTTTCTTCAATAGTGAGAGATGGATCAATTTCAATAGCATAATAGGTTTCTTTCAGCTGCAATAACTGAAGGAAAAAACACCACATGTTTAACATATTTTTGCAAAATAACACTTGGTATTTGATCTAACCAATCAAAATAACCTTCTTAATGCCGATTACATTGTTTAGATAGAATAGAATCAGAAATGCTCTTTGAACAAAGAACAAGCTTTTAAATATAGCTGAGAAGAAAAAGTGGATGCTGTTAAACTGAACTACATGCTGCTATCAAGAATACAAATAATTCTGTTAACTTCTATTAGTGACGGGATGTCTTGCAGTCAGTGACAAAGCTCAGAGAGAGAGAGCTTCTTAAAGATTTGAAAGTATCCCTTGTCTTGTTGTGCCGAGTAATTCAACACCCAATACAGCCAGGGAATAACAACAGTTGTCTGTAAAACAAACTAAACAGCTAGTAGGTTTTCTGTTTACCTTTTTCCGACAGTCCTCTGTGATGAGCTTAGAGTTATCAATGATGTCTGGGGGGGTGAAAAAAAAAATCGTTAAACAAGATGTTATATTTCTTTTACTTTGCACTATGACACTGTAAATGACATAATGACAATGTTTTGTGACGTACCACTATGTTTCCTCAGAACTTTTCTTACCATCAACCAGTAAAAGGCACATTTTTCTTAAGCATGAAGATGTCCTTCCCCTCATCTCTGAATTAAAAGCTCATTTACAAGCTCTTTTATCTATTTCTTGAGATTTAAATGTTTCTGAAATCATCAAGAGGCATCCTATGTGTTTTAGGGTACCCACTTCATTAGTAAATGGTTTCCCTTTGTTTGTTCTAAAAGGCTGTAGGATAAAAATGTCAAGTATTCTGAGCAGTTTACTATCTCGATCTTGCAGGCATCAGGATTACTATGGCCTCTTAAAAACAAGAAGTCAACCCTATCATGTCTAACTACCAATACCTTATAGTTCAGAACTTGTTTAATTGTGAATGACAATTTATTTGATTTGAATTCACACAGATTGTAATTAAAATATATATACATAAACCCACACATAGACAGTAAATAGAATACTTCTTCATTAGGATGTACAGATTAGGTAACAAGTCGATATAAAATCTCACATATTAGGGAATAAATTGGGTAGAAAATTAAAATCCAAGAAAAACTAAAAGGAGTGAACAAACCAATCGGTATTAAAAAAAAAAAAAAGTACTCACTATGACAAGTTGGACATCTTTTTCCATTGTAGGAAAATCTACTTAATGTCATATCAAAATCTGTAATAATCTATTTAAGGAAAGAAAAAGCAAAACTGTCTTACAACACGGAGGGACAAAATAAAGAATGGCTAGAAATTCTGAATGATCAACAGTAGCTGCAGCTGAGTAGCATGTGTCACAGAAATTTCCCTATTCTCTTAAACTACTGTAATGTAAGCTAGCATATCCCATAAGAATAACTTGTTTTCTAACAAAACCATTTCTCTAATTCCTTTGGTCAGAATATTTCCTGAAGTTACTAAGCTTGTATGTTTACATAATTTACTTAATTAGTGTCTGGCTGAATTACAGGTGAATCAACAAGGGCTATTAAAAGAGTTAACATGTTTAAGTTTTCGAGATTTCTTGAAGGCTGGCTTCTGTTATATATTCTTACATTTTTTTTTGGCACAGAGCAACAATCACATGATTGCTTTCATTCCAAACTGGTTACACCTCCTATCTTTACCTGAAGTTTGGCAGCTCCGCCTTTGATGAGGCCACAAATAATCTCCTCTACTCTCCCTGGGTCCTTAATATGGACAGTCTTCTTCTGAAATTCTGGCATCTATGAAGAGTAAGAATAAAGACAGAAATATACTTAGAGGAAAACTTCCTAGGGAATATCTGCTATCCATCAGATTGGAAGCTCTGCATCTATAAAGCTTCATGTAACATCAAGACATGCTCAGGACAGGAGGGCAAGTTAAGAGTTAGAAGAAATAGAAAACACTCTGGATATGTTAACTGATGACTGCATACAGTTCCGTTTGCTTTCAACATCTGTTTTCATTTCCTTTCCTAGTATAAAATTATTCAATAAGCTGACACCCACAGAAAAGATAATGCGTATTTGTAGGAAATAAGGGAGATATACAGAAATAGGATATATGGGATCACCTTGTGGTTCAAGTATGTCACTGGGAGATGGTGAACCTTAAAACTAGCTTTTTCTGCAATTAATATGACCATAAAGTTTTGGCATAAATGAAGAACATAGGCTGATTTTAGACACCTGTTGCTTTGTTGAGAATGCTGCCTGCGTCAGCTGAGTACTCCAATACATGGCCATATAGTAATTCCTCCTCCCTAGCCAGTACATCATTTTCCATTACCTATTTTGAATACGTACAATTGCACACTTGAAATAACACGTTATTACACCACATATTCCTTTTGAATGAAGACTGTTTCTTGAATATTATAATAAATCCTGAATCTGGTAAAAAAAAAAGAAAAAACAAAACCCACAACCACCACCCCCAAACAACATGCTTCCCTCCAAGCTTTTGCTTACTCTAAAAGTTTCTTTTCAACTTTGTAGAAATGGTAAAAGAACTATTTATTGACAGAAATTTCCCAATTTAATATGTATTTCCTTCCTTTGTAATCACATATGTACTCCTCCTTACGCAAAGGTATTGGGCATGTAAAGAGGAGTAAATTTTACTTTCTGTAAATAGAACCTCAGAAATGAAGTGCTAGGAATTAAATTTTTCACATTCAGTTTTCCTTTTCTTATACCTAGCATGTAATCTCTGCTGTAATGAGATAATATAAATAATAATGATAATAAAGCAGCTTCTATTTCCAGAGACATTTCTGGAACCAGAGTTCTCATCTCACCACTTTTTAATAAGTCACAGAACACTCTTTCCTCCTGCTCTTGATGCTACTAAGCCTTTTGTTTATTAATAACAACCTACTTGCAGTCAAATTGCAATTATCTTACCATTTAAGAAAAAGATGACATTTTAAAGTCTTCTAAACACATGATTTTGGAATGGAAAAGATGTTTGTGTGTCAGGGAAAAAAAGGAGCCAGAGATACCTTTAAATATCAGCTCTAGTCCTCTCTGCCCTCGGGTAGGAGCAAACTATTACAGCTATGTCGCTCTCAGCAGATACTCGTGTAACCCATTCTGCAAAGCTCCCGCTCCCATATTCCTCACTTCCTTCAACCGTGTATTTTAGTGTTCAACTGTCTTTATTCAGCAAAGTTTGCTTAATCTCTATTTAACCTTCCTTACTGCAATTTTAGGTCATTCAGCTTGGTGGAAAGCTTTTTCACAGGTGCTCACTGGATGTTTTTCCCTTCTTCCTGAACTAAACAACCCCAGTTTCTTCAGTTTTCTTTTGCAAAGCACAATTTTCTAAACCTCTGACAATATCGTTCTTGAAACACAGCAACCAGAACTGTGGGTGTAGGGTCTCTGCTCTGAAAAGACCTCAGCTGAAGGGCTACTTGCGTCTTCAGGCAATACCTTCGCATACACATTTGAATACACCTACTTTGTTAGCAGTATTGGGTGATAATGATTCAAAATCAGTTGGTAATTACCAAATGTTCTTCAAAACTACTCCTAGGCAGAAACAGGTAGTTGCACAAATTGCTAAATTTTACATTTAGTCTTTGCTGCACTGTATCTTTTCTTCTACATCAGTGCTCCTATTTTTCAATGTAACAAGTAATTCTAATACCTGGTGTGTTTACTGCTACTTTCTGGCTGCTACCCTCAAAGACACAAATCAAAACAGGAAACAGAAATCCTTCTAAAACCCCAACCATGAGTATCTGATAATTTGCCAAGGTTTTCTACCGATCCAAAAACTTTTGACTGTACCAGAACATCTTGCCAAAATTCTAAAGTCATGATAGGGTATTTACTACTATTGTGCTTTGCAAGTCTCATAAGAAACAAACTGGATTCATTTAACTTAGTTTGGAAGATTTAAGGTTTTCCTTTGTCATTCTGTGGCAAAGGCATTTTCTGTAACGGTAGTTCCTCCTATGTGGTTGCAGTGCCTTGCTACTTTTATTAGCACAGCAAATTCAAAAAAGGTTTTTTTTGAAAAAATCAGGATTTGCTCCCAACTATCAGCTATATCCCAGGATGAGAATCATTGAGAAGGCTAATGAGCACTAACAAAAACCAAAAATTCTGAAAAATATCCCTAGAAAAAAAATCCCTAGTCTTTTGAGAAATACATTCCCGAAGTATTTATAACTATTTATTCACAATTATCAGCAGATCTAGAGTCACAAAATAAAGTATCAACAATTTGCAACTCTTTAAAGGTGTTTTACGGTATTTTGTATGTTATACAGTGCTGGTAAACAAAAGTAACCTTACCACTTATTTGCTGGGTATATAGCATTTTTTCTCTATAAGGAGATACAAAGCAGTTTGACTCTGTTTTGTAATTTTTTCATTGTAAATCGACTAATTCCTTTGACTTTCAGGAGGAAAATGATATGTGTATTTTTAGACTTGGAATGCAAAAATTAAACAAAGTGAAATCTAAATGTGTGCTTTTGTAAGAAGTAGTTTAAACATTATTTGGTTTACTTAGGTACTAAGCAACAGACTTCTTAATATAACTGATTTAAACAGACCAGATGTTGGGAGAGATGCAGAGAGATCTAGAGAGACCGTATGAGGAAAGCTGGATTGCTTGCTGCTGTTTTATTTCAGACTAAGGCTTTTTGTAGGTTTCTGAAACAACCTAAGGAAAACCACTGTTAATGTTAAACAATACATTGCTTAAGATTCTAAGTATGATGAAAGTTTCCTGCTTTGATGTTGTAAACTGGCACTCCTACTCCAGATCAGTTTTAAAGTTTCTTTCTTTATCTTTCATTTTTACACAAGAATTGATGTCAGTTGAAGAGTATTGTAATTTAGGGGGGAAAAAAAAAAAGTCTTCTGCAGTGAGCGTGATTCAGACAGTTTCAATCTCACAGGCACTTTAATAGGCAAAACCAAACCTTCCCTAACGTTATGGCATCTGATTAAGCATCAGGGAAAATACGGTTGATTGAAATAGCCACTGTCTCCACCACTGATTCCTTGTATTCATATTTGCAACTGAACATTAAGTAGCAATTCTTTTAGGTAGGCTAAATCATTATTATATTAGAAGTAAATGAAACTGTCTAATAAGAAGTCACCACTCTTCTGGCAAACTTTCTTTCAGTGTCTTACGCTTCTGCCCAGTCTAGCTGTTGGGTTTTTTGTGGCATATTTGCCATTCTTCAGAGTTGAAAGAGACAAGCAGATTCAAGTTGGAAAGAACTGATAAGACAGATGAAAGAACAAAGAGTGAAAAAATGCTAATAAGAAAAGTTCAGCCAATTTGATTTGTGTTTCTATTAATTGTTTGAGAAAGTTCTAGGAATCAACTGAGTATGCACCAGTTGACTGGGAAGAACACATATGGAGAAACAGCCAAACAGAAGTCTCCATAGCACCTAACAAAGGCAAGAAAGCTTCTCAGAGCAAGGGGCTTCTACTCACAGAACTAAACGGAACACAGAATACATACAGAAAAGGAATTCATATTCATTGTGGTATCTGAAAGTACATCAGATGGAATGACTTAAGTGCCCTTATTTATTCTGTCATTTTATAAAAGTGTAAGAAGAGTTTTGCTTTCTTACCACGGGAGTCTGTATGGTACTGAGATAGCTCAGAGGCCAGTATCTCTTTCAAAACATATGTTAAAAGATGACAACTCCCAAAGGTAACTTGTGGTTCACATACACATTGACTACAAATACATTAAAGTTTCTAGTTTCTGACATTTTTAAGAAGCCTTCAAAGAGAAGCAAGAACAAAACTGAAAAATATTATAGTAAAGGTTGATCTTAATTGGAATTATGAAAAGGAAAAAAAAGATCTGCTTGTTTGTGTGATAGCAGGTAACTGAATAAGGATGTAGAAAATTCTTTTGTAGCTAACAATTTTATAGTCATACCTTGATGAATGAACAGTAATGGATTCACGCAGGTTTGGAAATCCCCCAGTCCTACAAACCACAGAATGGGTCATTTACCACAAGGACAGTTCTGAAAATTACAAGTCTATTTAGTACGTGAGACATGCAATTGTGTAGCTGGGTTAAATAAAGAGGAAAAGTATTTACTGTAAAGACCATATTGAATTCTAGTTTTGAAATAAAATTTCTTATATACAATTGGATAGCAGGAGTGCAAACAGAGCTGCTTTTATGTTGTGTCTGGGTGCTGCCTATATATATAGTTTTCTTAGTATTTGAGACAGCATATATCTAAGTGCATGCTGTGTCAATCTCATTATAAACAAGACTTGGTGATAATTGCTAAAATATATCTAAGTGAATTCACAGCTGCCATAGAAGGTGTTTCCAATCAGTTATCCTAGAGAATTAATAACTGTGTGCACAAGGTGTTCTTCTGGAGTTAAGATTATCCTGAACTTTTGAATCTATTGAGTGCTGGAGGTAGAGCAGTTACTTCTTTCCCCCTACCCAGTAAAACAACAACATAAGTCCCTAAGATTAAAAAATCAAAAAATAGAAAAAAAAAAAAAATGTTCAATTATTCCTTCAAAAAAGGAAACTTCGTATAAAGGATGACTGTGGGACCTTCTGTTGTTTTCACTATCTTATTTATATATCTATATTTTTATATATAGATATATAATTTTAAGTTGGCAAGGATGAGCTGATGAATGACTTGCTGTCTTAACTACATGGAGATGTGTCTCATTTCACATCTAGATACACAGTCTGAAATATTACTCTTAATAACTAAAAATGTAAGAGGCTATCATCATAAATCTGTCAAGTAATGCTTTGACCGAGGACATAAAAAAGTGGGGCAAAGTATTTTTATACTGATACCCTGTAAACCTATACTTCTTGGCAAATACAAAGTTTTCTTATTTTGCAAAGGGTAGTCTGCTCAGAAAACACCCTGCATTACGTGTGGGTAAATTTTTAAGGGAACTTCTCTATAATTCTCAATGATTGATAGAGTAGTTTCTTAGGTGTCGGTAATTCTGAATAATAACTGTTCTCACACTTACAAATGTGTAAAAAATATTCCACAAATCTTCAGATGACCATAATGTCATAAAAGTGATTAAGACAATGAATAAGAAATAGATGTAATACTATTGACAGTATGTGAATTTAATTATCATACAATTTGGTTTTTTCCTACTTTGTTGGTAAACCTGCCTTAAGACTAGACTAGGTTCCATGCCTATTAACTTTTGAAACAGAGGATGCAGAAGGGTGGGCTGGCAAGGAGAGGGAACTATTAATGTTATTTCTAAACAAGGAAAATGCAAATCGAAGTGATAAAATGGATAGGATTCAAATATTTGTACATTTTTTTTCTAGTCTTTCAGGTAAAAGCATATAAATCAAGAATAAATTACAATTATTTTGGGAACTGCAGGTGCCCAATTCCAAGGTCTGAGGCTAGCTATCACATAGACTTACTTCTGGCCATGTACCAAAAAAGGCATGGCATGGCATCAGTGATAGCAGAGAAATTTGAGACCCTGGCAAGCTACAGAAAATTGGTTTTGGTGTTCTTGGTGGCTGAAGGAAAGAGTCTGGTGAAATGATAAAGAAAAGGGGCACACTCCTTAACATTTACATCTAGTTTTCCGCTTCCTTTTTCTTTTTGCTATTATTGAAGAGCATTACTTTCATTGACCTGTTCTAGGAAACAAAGCTCACCAAAACTTTTCAAAAACATGCAAGCTTCTTATGTAACTTCTGCTATTTACAATGTTTGAGTTGCAAGAAGCAGGGGAGCCGCAACAAAAAAACACAGAATGAGAGTGTGTGCCTATCTTTTCCTCCATCTGTATATGATCCTTTATAGCTACATATATGCTCATTTATGTATAAGGCAAGATGGGTTTTAATTCAGACAATTTGAATTTGGGTCCGTGAGTTTTAGAGGTTTCTCTTAGCAGCCCCAGCTGTTCATAGGCTTATCTTTTAGACAGGAACATTAAAAGCTACTTGACGTGAGTGTAATCACATCAGTCACTCCATTATGTGCAGCTAGTCAGGAGCACTGTGCTAGTGATCGTGCAGTCCGCTAGCATAACCTGAGCTCAGGACAAAGATTTATTACTCTATAATTCCCCAAACCAAAAGCATAGTATGTTTTATATTCATATGATGTAAACTCATATATGGTAAGAAATCCTTACCAAATTACTCTTTTGGTAGTTTTATCAAGACATGGCCTTAGGACTACTTATCTAAAAAGTACATAGGCAAATGTTATTATGGAAATGAAACAACAGAATATGTATTTTCACAGTTGCTTGATAACATGCTGCAAAACCAGATACCCAGCACAGGTTATATGAAATAACTGAAGTGGCTTCACTACCTGAGCTATTTTAAGAAACGAAATAGGATGCGTACTAAAAATAATTTTTCCTGGTTTATTTTGTTTAATTATTTACATTTTTTTGCATTTAAGGTGCTAGATTCTTTTATTTAATTTGGGAAAAAATATAAAAAAATCTGGATAGACAGCTTTCACAGAAAATATGACAATAGCATTTCCTCTCGTGCTTTTAAAGGAGAGTACCTGTGCGTTGAGCTTAGGGCACTCCTGATTCTTCTGTCCTTGATTTTGTCCTACTGCAACAGCATAGGTGGCAAGCAGAGTCCAGAGACGCAGGGCTCGCATGCAGGCTGCCAACAGAAACCAACCAAATCCTTTTAAGAATTGGTCTGCTGTATTATATGATCTTTGCTATTTCTGCTGTATAGAAATAAACGCAGACATGCATGGTGCATAGCTATGTCACTCTGAAAATACCCACACCTCAGACTACTCCAATACATATGTAAAAGTAGAAGAACATTTAAGTTGAATTAACCTATTCAGTAAAATCTGGTAAATATATTCATTCTTTCAATGCTATTGCCAATTCTGTGCTATCATTTTTCTAATTTTAAAAATACGTTTTGTCACAATAAACAACTCTAAGTAATGCCTCAGCTCATAAACTTGGCTTAAAAATGCAGGCAGAAGACAGTACTGTTGACAGAAGCTGTGCACACTTACCAGAGGGTTTTGCAGGAGCAGCTGCAGAAGCAAAAGAAAATTCCTCTTGCTTGAGAAACACTAATATAGCAGCACAAGGTGCAGTTGAGGGCGTTTCCAAATACAGCCTGACTAATCCCCGTGCAAAACCCCAGGGTCCTGTGACGCACATCAGCAATGCACAGCAGTTTGTTATGCTCAGCAGTACAGCCTGACAGGCTTGCAGATGATCAGCTGGTGTACTAACAACAAAACCTTTGACCTTCTCTGAATGAACAGCTTTCATGAATGCAGCAGGCAAATTTGGGCTGCTCTAAGAGAGGAAGGCACTTGTTTTTCAAAGCAAAAGTTTACTACTTTGTTACTTTTTAACCCTTTTATAAAATCTTTGCAAGTATTTTAGGATTTCCTGTTGCAGAGCTCCACAAATTTCTTACAGCTCATTGACATGGCCTCATTAACACTTACAAGGGAGCATACCTTTATTTGTGTAAAGGCAGCAAATAAATTACTTAATTAATCTTTGCTTTGACTTTAATTATGTGATACTGAAACAGGAAATCAAGGAGGCTTGTTTGTCAGGATTTTTGAGAGACAAGGCCACTCGACATGCTTTCAAAAGGTTGTCATTAGGCATGTTGCCTGATCGAAGACAGTAACAAGGTGACACAGAAGTTGTATTTAAAAGGAATCTTTTTTACTGTGAGAGGATGAAGGAAGTATTGCCTAATCATATTTACACTTGGAAGTTGTGTAAATGCTTGGAAGTGTCATGTGAAGTTAACTCTTGTTACAGCAACAGTGAGAGTCCCTATACCATCCCTTAATTCATCTTCGACCTTAGGTTTATGATCACTATTCCAGGCTGCCAGAACAAACCACAAACATCAGGCCAATTCATATGTGGCCACAAATGTGACCAGTGTAACTGTTAGAATTGAAGCAAGGGCAGGTTAGTAGTGTAGCACATACAAAACCCCTAACACCATAAAAACACCCCCATGTTACCAGGACTCCAGAAATTCGTTAGTTATAAAAACTTCCTTTTAAGGAGGATGAGCTGGTTTTCTATGTTAAAAAAAATAATCCAGACTTTTTATGAATGATACAATGGATCCATATGTTTTGGGTCTGCATTCTAGCTGTAGACCAGTATGTACTCTCACCTACACTGTGTGCTTTCAGTTTTTTCAGTTGTGCTCTCTGTGTTTTGACCCAGTGGGACAAATAGTGAATACTTCAGCTGATACAAAGCACGCAACTTTCATCAACACTAATTCTCTTAGAATTGAACAAGATCCCCCCAGACGTACGTGCTAAGGTCTGCTGTATCCTGAAGCAGCAAAACAGTTTGAAAGGTATGTTCAAAATATAACATAATCCCTGCAAAGACTATATACAGTAAATTTGTATTTACCTGGCACTGGTATTTGTGAGGATTCATAGCTCCCATTCATCTACTTGTTAGAGCATTCGTACATTGTTGTAATAGGTAACATACAGGGAATATTACCTTTTATAGTATATTGATACAGTTAGCGTGCTTTTGGTTAATAGTATCTCCAAAATAATGTTTCAGAAAAATGTATAATGTATAATGCAGTGTTTTGAGTAAATATGAATTATTTGCACAACAAAAAGCTGTAGCTTTTGTCAGTGCTGGATTTCATATTTTAAAATGTCTTACAAACAGTGAAGTAGAATATGCTTGTTAGATGAATCATGCAGTTCAGGTAAAGGATCACTTTATACATGCAGTTTGCAAAGTACTTGTCTTTGAGCTTTTATATATTTTAAAGGTAAAAAGGGTGCCGATATAAATGAGTCTTGTGAACCTCAACAGGTGAGACTGGGATGTGGAAGGTGGTATAGCAGGCCTTTTGATATTCTGGTACTTGTCTGATATGATTCAGTGAGAAAACTAATTCTAATGCTATCAAGATTTTAAAGGAAGCTAGTTTGCTCTTTATGAAAGTTGGGGAAACAAAAAAAGTTTGTGTGCGTGTTATTTTTTAAAAAATATACTCATGATTTAAGACTGAAGAAAAGAGCTGCAGAAATTAAGTCCAACTTTTGCAGACTTTGGTATATCAGGCTCATTAGAAAGCATTTTAAATGAGCGATTTAAATGAGCATTAGTGAAAGAGCTAGAAAATGACGTGAGCAAAATTTCTGTAAACAGTAATACAGCCAACACCTAATTCTTAGAAAAACATCTACTGTATCTCTAACAACAATGTACTTTCACTTTAATGAAAATACTGTATATGAAACTCCTCATCTAAAAACCAAGGAAGACTGTCTTTGCAACTTTAAGAAACCTTTATGTCAAACACTTTAATTACAATACCGGCTACTGACCATTTTGTTACTGCTGATTTGAGTCAGCTGAGCATTTTGTTTACAGTGTTTAACTTCTGGTAAGAGATGAATTAAAATTACCAAATGAAGTCCACCACGATATTTCTACCCCCACAATATCGAAGGTCATTTAAATATATTTTAAGAACCATGAACTAAAGAGGTATAGCTGTTTCAACAGATAGGTTCTATTTTAACCTTTTCTCTTTGGCTGAGGGCCATACCTCGACTGCAGAATATTCTAAACAGAAAGAGAGAGAGAGAGAGAAAGAGAGAGAAAAGAGCACCACCACTGAAAACATTAGATGGTTTGTCATCATGTAAGACTAGGAAAAGGTTCAACTTTATATGGTGGTGTGTTAGGTGAACTTAGTTTGTAGACATTCAGGATGCTCTCAGAGTATAAAGCACTGTAAGTTTTAGTCTGAAGGAAAGAAAAACTGGTTCTGCCACTCCTTACACACCTCTGCCCCAAGTTGCACCTATTTGTGGAAAGAAATGAACACAGCACAGATAAGTTAGTAAGCTGAACTTTTTTTTAAGTAAATAGTTGAATACTTCAACTAAGCCGACATCACCTTTTAAAGATCAAGAAAGAGGTCATATATGAGCCGTTTTTGTTCATTAGAATTAGAATATTTGCTACAAAAATTAGGTGACTGAATCCTGTCTACAGTATAAACATCAGCTAGTGGCTTTCCATGAGCTTACTACCTTTTATTCTTGTTTAGTGAGCCTACTACAACTGCACAACTTTAATATGTCGCCCCATATTTAGCATATTGCCCAAATTTACTTGAACAATACCTTGTTTTATTGCAGGGATCAATTTTAAGCATTAAGGAACTTTATTTGTTTTCTAATTTTGATTTTGTGATAAGTCTACTTAGTAAATATTTTCCAAAGCAGACTACTTGATATAATGTCCACAAGACAGGGAAAGCTAACTGAACCCTTTTCAGCAAGTACCAAAACCAAGCAGAAGAAAGGAACCAACATAAACCCATTTTATTCAAACATCATTTTTATTCATGCCTTAGCAAACCGAGTTAGCAGCATCCTGGTTCCAGGAATAGCTTTTTATATTCCTAAGTGCCAATTACAAGGAAAATAAGATAAATGTTCAGTTTGATGAAGCTGGGGTAAATAAAGATTTAGAAGGATACCTTGCAGGAATTTTGGATACCACTTATTTTTCCAGTACAGGTTTGGTATATAAAATGCTAGCCTTATTTACAGCTGGTATGATGCAATACAGAAGTATTATTTGTATATGAAAGTGTGTGTGTATTATAGAGATGACTCATGAGGAATGTAAGAGATTCTTTAAACAGAAAAGAGCTTGAACAGCACTTGCTAAGGAAAAGTGCTAAGAACATATTAAGGACTGAATTCATTAAACTGTGATAAACCTAGAAGACATATGCTAAGAAGATGAGGGTCTTAATCTGCAATGTTTTAAGCAGTACCATTTTATCTGAGAATTTGTTTTGTCTACTCAGCTATCATATTTAAAAAGGCAAAAATAAATGCATACACAGAACCAATTAGAGGAACTAAACGCTGTATCACAAGACATATTTTGCAACTTGATTTGATACTTTTAGATCTAATCAGAGATCAATCTTTCTTAAAAATAAAAAACTGGTGATCATCTACAGTTTGACCATTCATAACATAAAGTTATTTGTGCTAACACATACACTCAAACATATAAAGAACAGCTAAACTTCTTCAGCAATTATTCTTTTCATGTTTAATAAAACAATCCCTATAATGTTGGACTCATTAAAAAATGGTATCTCAAGAAAACCACTGTCATTGATTAAAAAAATAATGCTGCATAAAGACACACTTCAATTCAGCAAGATAACTGTGTGTGTTTTAAGCATGGGGTAGATAATCAGCTCCATTAGGACTAACCAAAGGTTTTAAGCAGTGGACAGGAACAATGCTAAGGGCATGCAGTGAGATAAATTATTCTGGTTTAATGATCTCTCAAGGTGGTTACTCTATTAAAGTCCATAAGGTCAGAATTAGAAGAGGTTTTTTTTGTGTGGTGGTTTGGTTTTTTTTTTTTCCTTCTTTTTCTAAACATTTTCTGCAGTTCTGGAAATCTGAAATGAACATAGTTTTTAGCATTAATTTCAAACATACAGGAAGCCATGACCGGCAATTCTATATGGGATTGTTCAGATGAGAGAATAAAAGATACTGCAGCATCATTGTCCCTTATGCACCTTCCTCTTGTGCTTACAAAAACACTCTAAAAGCAGAGATCTCTGCTGGTGATAAATCAACAGAAATTTTGAATCTTACAAGTAGGAATGAAGGCAAACCAAACACATTGCTGACTTGGTGTCTTGCAGTCCAGGTAACAGAACACAGGAGTAAGAGGTTGGACAGATTTACACATTTAATCAAAGACATATTTCTCAAACACAGAGATATTGTTACACATTACAAAACTCAGAAAGAACTGTAACAACTGTGGCAATAGAAGTCGACACTTTATGCAGAATTTCAAATCCTGTATAGAAGTCTATGAAGAACTAATAGTAACTAGGGCCTGAATTTCCAGTATTTCATGTGACCTCCTCCTGTCAGTTATTACTCCAGGCAAAAATGTAGTGTCTTTCTGAAAGAATATAAGGGGTACAAACCGTACAGAACCAGTTTCGAACATTCTGGGATTGAATGAACACAGCTCAGGGCAGGCATTTTTCACCTCTGATTGTATGATAGGGGAATCACCTCATCTCTGTGTTTTGCTTGCACTCCCCTCACTTTGGAGAGAATTAACCTTTGAAACTGGTAGGCTAAAAAAAAAATATTTATGAATTGTTTAGTAATCAGTGAGTATCTTGAAATGATCAAATCGTCTTCAGTCAGTAACCACTTATCTTGGAAATACTGGTCTATAAATGACATCTGACCTGAGCCAGAATTTAATCTGATGGGTTTTTCTTAAACATACCTCTCCTCCCCTTGCCAAAAAAACCCCAAACCTAAATGTAAGCAAGTTCAGATCAATACTATGAAGTTACTATATTATGCTTACATTTAACAATAGTTTCTAAAGCATTAGAATTGAAAGAAGAAATGAAGGTTGTGACACTCACTCGATGCAGGGCAGAAGAAAACTGACCCTTTTTTCTTGGCCTTCATACTTATATTTCACTGCTGCCTATTCTTACCAACGCTTTCTGCATAGCGCTTTATAAATCCATTAAGCACTTGCAACTTAAAAACCAAATGCACTTCTCATTTCCCTGCCTTACTGGAGATAGAGCAGAACTGCAAAAGTCCCTGAGAAGGGCAGTAGTATGAGCCATGGTATGAAAAGCTTCCATAGAATGAACAATTGAATATAACAGAATTCTTCAGCCTGGAAAAGAAATGACTGGATGGCACAGAAAAGGTTAATAGACAAAGACTGTTTGCTACATCTTTCATTGTAAGAGGCAGAGTTTATCAACTAAAATGAACAGGAGGCACATTCACAACAAATGAGTCAGCTACAGATCACACAATTCAGTAAAGTAGTAAAATGTGGAATTAATTTACACAGCCTTAAAAAGGTATTGGATAACAACATGAAAAAAGCTCATCTTAAATTACAGGCACTGTCTCTGAAATAAAAACTGCTGGAGGCTGGGAAATCATTCTAGAAAAAAAATCATGACAACTTGCCCCATTCTGATGATTTCCCTGGGCCTCTGCTATAGGCTACTGCTAAACAGAGGATACTATCTGTACCAGGCAAGACTTTTCATAGAAGGTAAGTCAACACTCCCTGCTTGCAACATGTGACAACAGGGAGAATCATTTGCTCTTCATGATAGTGCTTCAGTTTAATCGCAAGTATCTCATTTTTTACCTCATTCTTCCTTTTTTCTACCTGTTCTTCAGAGACCACAGATACAGAAAATTATTTTTTGACAAATTGGAATTTTTGAATTTGACTAGTGCTCTCATTTTCCTTTAATACTGCTATGGTAACAGGATAGATGTTGGGAGTCTGGCTATCTGAAAGATCCACTTCCCTCTCAAGGTACACAGAATTTAATGCTTCCTGAAAGAATGTTTACAGATGAGGCTGTTGGTACAGCTAATCCTTCTTCAAAATATCTAGGCAAACAGTATAGGATTCTAAGAACTGGCAGTATGTAAATACTGTGGTATATTTATAAATTCTTAATGAGCTATCAGGTATGAAAAGCTCACCTTGCATAATGTAATTTTGATGACCCATAGTATTTTTTTCCCAAACTGTACAAGTATACCTTTTATAATAAAATATTTTATATATATATCTATACGCACACGTGTTGAAAGAACTTAAAACAAATGCTTGCTTCCCTAGAAGCTTCCCATGTAACACTATCTAGAATGGAATTTGCATTGAGCCCAAGGCCTGGACTGAATCAGTTGCTGCTGATGCGCTTCTTCTCTTATCTGCTTCTAAGAAAAAAACATCTGCTTAGATTTTTTCTTGCTGTATCTAGGTCAAATAAACTCTGACCCTTGAATAGTGGAGTTGTGGGACTCAGTTTGAAAGCAAAGTCAGCAGGACAAAGTTTAATCTACAATGCATTACCAGACACTGCCATTTTGATGGAAGAATGTAGTGCTAATATAATATTCCAATTAAAGTTACGTATTGATACTAATTAGGTTTTTAATGGTTAGGATCTCTTTGAGTACAGACCATTCTTTAGACTTCTTGAAAAAATAATCCATCAAGTCTAGGATGAAATACAGCTGCCATGCACTCATTTTAAAAGTAACAGGCAGCAACTCAATGACTTGAGGTGTGATGGTTTGTTTCATCTCTGTGTCTCATTGCTTTATGGATGTTTCTGACTGCTGCTGGCTCCATTCAAAGATGCAACTGGATGCTCCTTATATCTGTATATTTGCTCCCTGGAAGTGATATAGGACATGTTCAAAACCCATTTGTAATAATACTACCACTACTACGATTTGTACTATTTGTACTGCTAATGTACCAATACAGCTACTGCTTTGTACTAACTAATTCCTTCCCTTCGGATTCACATACAACTTTTTTCATGGTAACATGCAATTTTAATCTGATAACTAGTAAGTTTCCAACAAAGAGGTAAAGCTTTAAAGCAACAAGGTTAATGGTACATTTCAGTGGTATTCATTCTGTCAGCATTAAGGTGGAGTAAAACAAACTCTCAGGTAAAAAAACCACCCCTCTAATAAGCTTGGATTATTTCAGTGATCCAATCTGAAAAACAGACAAACAGTTTATTATAAAGGTGAAGGAAGGAAGACACAGCTAATGAGTGGGGAAACAAGTAAGAACAAGTACATTTGAACAGGAATCTTTCTTGGTGGCAAAACCAGCTCAAGAAATCTGAAATTCTATATTCAGGCACTTATTGAACCTTCAGTGTCCAAGTCTAGGCCTTGCCCCACTCCTTTAAAAAAAATAATTACAGATTGAATAAATTACCTTTTTTTTTTGAAAGCTTGGCATATATGAAAACAGAAGCCACATTTCCTTCTAGCAATAGGCATTATTTACATAATTAATATAAATTATTGTATTATACATTATATATTATATATATTTGTATATATATATAAATAAAAATTATTTTTGTAATTATTGTCTCAGTGCAGTACTGTATTCTTTTTTGGCATTTTTACTTAACAAAAAGTATATAGTTACTTGTAGTATTTAAACATGGTGTCGTCTTTGATTTGTACTGCAACCTTAAGCATGTTCACTTGTACTGAAAAATACCTCATCTTTAACATTCAAGTTAAACACTCTTGATATAAAGATTAGCCAAATTAGAAAAATCCAGTGGACTTTTAACAAGTACTGGGTTTTTTTGTGTCAAACAGTTAGAAACTCCACACAAATAACCTAAGATAGAGGTGACCAACACAACAGTCACAGATTCCAACCTAATGGCTGCTGTGTGACAGATGTGGGACTAAAGATCTGCTTACTGCAATCATCATAAGTTCTCAGATGTTTTACAGCAGCTGACCATTGGTGATTGATTACCACCATCAATAAGGAGAAAGGTAGGAGAAAGTGGCTAATGTCCAGCAACTGGTCAACATAACTGTGACACAAACACTTCTGCCCCAGGAAGAAATAGTCCCTACAGATCAACTGCTTCATGGTAACATGACTGCAAGAAGGTCAGGGGAAAAGTTAAATTTCATGTCCTAACTTTTATTTTCTACACTCTCTACAACAGTATACTTACCCAACTCTCTTGCTCAGTCTTACCTGGCCTTATAGCTCTTCACATGCTGGCTAGGAAAGAAGGCCAGGAAGAATAGTTGTGAGCTATTTTTGCCTCTCAGTTCCATTTAGTATGTGATGGGATCAGCCAAATTTCAGTGTTGGGCATCAGACAGGAAGCAGAGACATAGCTGCTACTGTAGGCTTTCTGCATGCAGGAGTAGTTCAGTTGTACATGTCTGACCTGGAGTAAGGTAGTGGCCAAGAAATGCCAGTGTCTGTGGGACAGGATTTCTTAAATGATAGGTTACTTTACAAAATAGGGTATATCCATCTTCAGAGATCTACCGTGCAGACACAAAATTCACACTAGTGCCACCTGCTGCTCTACACTGTCTGCTGCAGCTCAACTAGCTAAACTTTAAATCTTGAAAATTAATTACTAGCCGACAAATGCAGCAAATTATAGCAATATGATCTAGCAGTGTGCTTGCTTCTCTTCCAGTATTTTTCCTTAAACTCTCGCCAAGACTGACTCTTCACAGTAAGTGAAGAGTATACTGTAGTATACTTGCACAATATATGCTTGCATATGCACACGTGGAGGGAAGGAAGGAAAGAGGGCTGATGGCTTGAAGGCTGGTAAAGTGAATTGTAACAAGCCAATATAGGAAAAGACTATATATTTTGCATTATGCAATAATGCAAGTGAAAATAAAAGGTGAGAGGCAGCTATTCTATTTTTTTAAGGAAAGAACTTCTAAAGTTCAGGTATTTTTAAAAAGTTTCCAGACTTAAAAAAATAGTGATGTTTTTACATTTACAGGTACATTTACCATTTATATGGAATTTACAGCTAGTATCTTCTGCCTAAAAATGCATGGGTCCATCCTAGGGGTCTCTTCTATGCCTATATTGATCAATTTAGGTATTTTTTATAGAAGCTGATAATTCTTGTTAACTCAAGACTGACTGTTGGAATGCTAAGCCAATTTAATTCATAATATGAGCAAATCTGCAATGATATTAAAAAACCTTCTTACTGCTTATACTGTCTGACAGTTAAAGGTAACACGTTTAATACTTGCAATATTTGTTATTGGTCTTAATTTGTAAGAAGAGTTTAATAGAATGGATGCCATTATAGCTCAACCAATAATCAGGAGTTACTGCAGAGAGGAGAAAATAACTTGAAAATACAACTTAACACATACCAACTATTTATGAAAAGGTAAACATATTCCAGAGCAGAATGATTCACTGAAAGATTGCTTTTCTATCTTAGAGAAAGACTTTATATAAAAGCTAAAAGAAAGCTGCAAACAAGCTCTTCTGAGCCTATACCTACAATATATACTGTATCCTGACTTTTACTTATATACACTACTTGGAGCTCAGTTTTCAGATGTAGTTCATCATGACATTTTTGAGAACTGTTATAACTACAATTAATGAGTTCTAAATAAACTAATGCAGAATTAAAGATTTAATTGATCTTCCCGTAGCCATTCCTTGAAAGGATACATATTTCAAGACCTACTGAATTAAAAAAAAAAAAAAAAAAAAAAAAGGCAGGGCCAATTTTGGAAAATTAAAACCTACTTCTGAAACAGGTGGTTAAAATTTTAGGATCAGCTTATTATACTAAATAAAGTAAAATATTAGTATTAGTATGTACATAATCTCTATAGTAGACTACTTTTTGATTCTTAACAGTGTTAGAAGAAAACACTGAAATTTAGTCAATTTTTCTTACCTTAGGATACAAATATCTAAAATTTCCAGCTGAATTATTTTACAGTGAGAATAAAAAGCTATTACTAGTATCTAAGTTGTATCAACACAAACTATGCTTAAAGTGTTTTTCCTGGCCTGTGTAAACTTGCTTTACAAGCCACATCCTAGGTCATTATATATAATCATTATCATTATCTGTGCAAAAAGCCTGCAGGCAACACAACCTTGTTTTAGTAATACTGGTGTTTATCATTCTGCGAATGTGATTTTTCTATTGAGAAATACAGTCTAAACCAAAAGCCAAGTTTTACAGAAATAGTTATATGACATCTCCAGTACTCATATCAAATGTAACTTGGTTTTAAAATTTTAACAATTAGGCAGGGCAGTATTAGGTCTCAGGATTTCTTTCACTTTTCACTACTTTGGTTCACATCACAGCACCATTCTTTCTGAACAATATTATTCCCACATGGATCACATCACTGGATAGGTCTCAAGGTCATGACATTTTAAATATTATTGCTGCGATACCAAGAAAATTACAGTGTCCTGCAGTGGTATCGTTAGAGAAAGTCCATGTCACTTCTATTCCCCTTTTATTGATTCCAGCTTGCTCAGGCTTAAACTCTTCTTCATCTTTGTAAGGGAAAAAGTATATATGAAGGTACAGTTTCACATAATATCCATTTAGATTCTTGAATATGTATGCTACATATTACAAACTTTATTCACCACTTGGAGGTCATTAATGTCTCATGCCAGAATAATGTCACAGTTACTACAACAACTAGTTACTAGCAACAAGACAAGAATAAAGAGGTGGAGTGGTATGTGATGGCTGCCAGCTGTAAAGGTCTGTATCCTTCATCTATGGCACAAATGCTCTGATGCCCTAAGAAACAAGAAGCCAGCCTTACCAGAGACTGGCAAGTAAAATAAAATAACAACAATAATTAAAAAAATCTCCCCACAAAATGCCTATAACAGTCACACTCACAGAATATGCTCCTTTATTTCTTAGAGAAGTAGATAAACAGCAGCCGTCTCACTTATTACTAGTTCGCTTATTTATCTCCAGGCAAATTCTAATACTGCAAAAACCCATTAATTTCTTTCCCCCTACAACGTACTAGAAAGGAAACCGGCCAGAGACATCTAACAGTGGCTGGTTGAAAAGTTTCCTGAAATATGAGAAACTACTTTCTAAGTCAATGTTTAATTTGCTGTTGTTGAAATTTGATACAAAGTTTCTTTTCAGGCAATTAGATCCTCTCACTTCAGCACAGAAGGCAGAAATTGACAAATGTAACCAAGTGCCTAGTTTTCTGGAAAACAAACCTGAGAGAGAAAGCCTCACTTTAAGGTATTCTGCTATTCTGTTTTCAATCAGCTCTATTATGTTTCGCATCCTTATAAAATAAGTACAATAAAAAGCTCCAAAACTAAAGAGTGAGGACAAGGTGCTGAAAAAAATTCAAGGTTCTCACAACTTTATGAAACAGACACAACAAAAAATACTGTTACTCTATTAAGCAGTTTTTCTTACATTAACCCCATATTTTACTTAATATGGACTACTCCTTACAGATGAGTGTTTTTGAAAGACTTAGGCAACATTTTTCACTCTATTTTGTGAACACCTTTTTTTCTGCTGAGCTTCTAAAAGGCTTTGCAAAGAGTAAGCAAGAAACTGAAGTCTATTGTCAGTAGAATTGATTTGCTCTATAAGGATCCACAACTTCATTGCAAACTTGTCTGGGGCCTGAAAAATCCAAAAGATTGAGTGTTACTGTAAGGTTTAATCTCCTTTTACTGTAAGGTTTAATCTCTTTTTAAAGTATCTATCAAACATTATCTAATAAATTACCCTGAGAATCTAATTAAGAATCTGATTAATTATTAACCTTCTCTTTAAATTAAAGTTAGCAACATTGCAGCTAACTTCTACTTTTACCTGACTGTAGGAATACTTTCACAGTTTCACAGAAATGGCAATTTGGCTGTGCATAGTAATACAGAAGACTTTGGGAGATAGTTGATTCTTAACACACAGAGTAAAACGTCACATGACTGTCTATATATTTACTATTAATGCCTCTGTTACTTTCAGAAGTGGAGCCGAAGTAACTCTGTTTACGTTGATCAGTGCCTAAGGGAAACTTCCTGTTTGCAAACTTCAGATGGTCAGTAAAGACACAATATTAATACTTTAATTCCAAACCTAAACCTTTGCTTCCAAATAAGATGCAGTAATTTTACGGTGTCTTTATTGAGCTGAAATTTGTGTATCAGGCTAGTGACTTTGCTAAAAATTCATCGACTGAAATGTGAGATATACATTTAAGAATTTCTGAATTATTTTTATTCAGTTAGGAAACATGGTTACCCTTATATTTTCCCCAAAGCTTGAGAATCCTTTCCAGTCTTCTTCACATTGAACATTTTTGGTGTCATAATACCTGATTTTAACTTGTCTTATAGATACTCTATTCGATTTGTAAAGGTCACTGTCTTTTTAGCATTTAAACACTGCTATAAGTCAGCTTTTTACTTACATTTGGGTCTTATATAAATCAAATTTTATTTTAACTAAGAAAAAAGTAAAAAAAATATTGCTGCAGTTAATTATAATGAAATAATATTTCATTGGTGAGAATTAAAGTCACGTAACTAAGGTGTAAACAGGCCTGCTCCCTACTGATTTTGAGAAAAGTTATAAATTAAAGTAATTCTGAATCAAATGTGGATATAAAACCAAAGCATAATGTTCCCCAAAGAAAACCTGAACCAAAAAAATCTGCTGAAAATACAAGAACAATCCTGTAATTTTAACCTAACACAGAAGACCAGCCTGGTATAGTATTGTGTATTAGTTGTGCAAGAGAAAAAATACATCTCAATAAAGCAGTATTGTTCAAAACCACACCATAATTTAACACTAAATTACAGGGTGGAAAATGGCACCTTCTCCCCAAAGCTCAAAGGAATGTGTCTCTCTCGTGATAAACTGAAACAAACTGAGTGTCTTGTAAATGACAAAAGTAGCTAATCAAATCTACGTTGGCGGATAAAACTATTTCAGGAAGTTCTCCAGAATGCAGTATAATCAAGTAAAACAAACAAACACATTTTTGCCCTTATTTGACAAACTCAACTCCTTGGTGTAAAGCTTACATAACTGTTTTGCTTATTTCAAAGAAATTTCAGAGCCTGATTATGTGTCTGTTGAAAATACTTGATGAGGAAGAAAGAAAACTTGCAGCTGATGAACTAAAGATGTTTGCTAGCTGAGGAAGCTGCCAACTTGAATATCGGTTGAAACGCTAGCTCTCTGATGGAGCAGATAGTATTAATGTGTTGCATTAATGTTTCTGTATGAGAAGGCTGACATGCTTTGGACAAGCTTTATTTTTCCTTTGCAATGTAAAGTTGAGAAAAGCTCTGATCATAAAAGCAGAATTTTTGGAAGTATCTATTTAGGATTACAGATCTGTGTCCAAGAACGTAGTTCTGAAAATTTTATCTGAATTACATACTTCAGAAATTCACTTATCAGAAATCAATTTAACATTGTTGTAATGGTTTTTTCCCTATCAAAGGCAAAATCTTTGCAACAAAGATGAAAGTTACAAGTCTTCCCAGCCAAAACACCATTTAAATGTTGTATGGAAAGCTAATACAAATATATCTTTAGCAATTATTAGGCACTTTCTGAACTACAGCTCAGATGGGATATTACGAATAGGAGTTAGTGAAACTTGGATCTGCCTTTTGTTTTCATGATCTAAATGTTATTTTACTGTCCGCATAACTCTAAAGTTCTATTATTAGAGTACTAGAAATAATAATGTTGATGATGATAATAAAAAATGGCAGTTAACCAGTGTTATGCCACTGAGTTTTTGAAATGAGTTTTGTAAAAACCTACTATAGAGTCCAGAGCTCTCTTTTAGAAATACATCTAAAACTTCTCTAAGGTGGCAATCCAAACTTTCTGCTCTCCCACAAACTGTTTTAAGTGGGCTCACAGAAACTGAAAACCAAGAACCCCCTCTCCAAATTGTTGAATGATGGGACTGATGACTAGAAACAGCATTCAAGTATTTTTCCAGCAGAAAGTATGAGGACTCTGTGATTAGGAAAAACGCACAGCGGAATTCTTCTCGGGACCCACTTTATCACAAGCTGCATTGCATGACTTCCACCAGCAAGTGTTGCAACGTAGGGCCAAGTGAATAGTTAGCTCACAATTCACACACAGAATCCTAGTTCTTAGCAAAATCTATATTTCCACGTGTAATTAAGAAAAAAATAGAGTGTTTAGTAAAGTTTTGTGGGGGAAATCACAAAATACCCGTTGGCTAACAGCAAGTGACTTGATTTCAGTTCTTCAGTACAGCGGCGTCCAAATTACAAACGCAAATTTTGAAGGATTTAAATTTCAATGAAATTTCAATTTCAATGTAATCAGGATATTGCCTAAACCAAGAACTTTTACAATCCAGTCGCTGATAAGCAGATCTTTACATAAGGCCGTAAATAACAAGTTTAACAAGGACAGTAGGGAGCGAGCTCCATCTTCCTTTTATAGTAACCGGGAACAGACACTGCTTCGAAGTTTCAACAGATGGCTGAACACATACACCCACACACCCACCCCCCATTTTTTCCTTGTGTGAACAAGTTACAAGCAGGCTGTTAAGTTAGCACCGCGACCTGCAGCTTTACGCTCAGGTTCACGGGGCCCGGACAGGCCGGGACGGGGCAGACCCTGCGCGCTAGCGAGCCGTGCCGCGGCGGGACCGCCGCTCCTGCTCCCGCTGTGTGTCCCTAAGGACCAGCCACCGGGTCCGCAGCCTCCCGGAGCCCCTTGGCCTCACGGGGTGGGCACAGGAGCAGCCGGGCTCCGGCGCCTGGAGGGGAGCGGCGCGAACCGGGCTGTCAGCGCGCCGGGCGGCGCTCGCTGTGGGGCGGCGGTGGGAGGCGGCCGGGCCGTGCGGGGCGGGGCCGGGCCGAGCCGGACTGTGCGGGATCCCCGCCCGCGAGGGCGGCCGTGCGGGACCGGCCCGCCGCCGGCCTGAGAAGGAGGGCGAGCGGCCGGGGCCGGCGGGCCGGCGGCCTCCCCCGCGCGGCCCCGCTCTCGGCCCGGTAACCACGTACCATCTCGATGATCTTGGTCTTCCTGCCCGTCTTCTTCTTCATAGTGAAGATGTACTGGGCCAGCACCACGCCGCCCACCAGGGCGCACACGCTGGCGCTGGCCACTGCTCCCATCTTGGCCACGGCGGTCCTGTCCATGGTAGCTCGCAGGGGCAGCTTCCCCTGCGGGGTAGCGGGGCCGCCCCCCCGGCCGCTGGAGGCGGGGGCTGATGGGGGGGGGGAGGCTGGCGCCCCTCAGCGCCTGCCCGGGGTCTCACCAGGGTCCCCGCCGCCCGCCGGCCTCGCCAAGTGGGCAGCGACGGCGTCGCGCTCCGCCCGCCCCCGCAGCACGCGCCCCGCCGCCTGGGCTCCGGCGCGGGCTCCCCGCGAGACGTCACGGGCGCGTGGCCTGCCGGCGGTACCACGGCAGCGGGAAGGCGGGAGGAGAGCGGGCGGGCTGGTGCTGCAGGGCGCCGGCAGGGGGCGGTGCGGAGGGCGAGAGGCTCCCGCTGAGGGCTTTGAAAAAGAAAAGCCCTTAGCTCGGAGGGCAGGTTTTTCTTCAGAAAACGCAAAGGAACGTCTCTCTTCCCTCTCGCCCTCCTTGCCCCCCCGCACAGGAAGAAATGAGAGAGCCCGACGGTCCGTCACGCCGCTTCCCAAACTACATTTCCCAGCGTCAGCGCGAGCGGCTCCCTCAGGGCGGGGCGGGCGCGGCGGGGCCGGTACTTAAGGCGCTGGGAGAGAGACGCTGGAGATGGCGGCGGGGAGGGGGCTGTAGCGCCGCCGGTTTGCGCCTCACCCTTCGTTTCGTCTCTAGGTCGCGCCTGAGCGGGGGCTTCCCGCGAAGGAGGGGGCTGCCGCCTCCGAGCAGCTTGGACTGCGCGGTGCCCGGCGGGTGCCCAGGTAAGCGCCCCCTTCCCCCGCTGCGGGGTGCGTGTGTGCCCGGGAGCGGCCCCTGAGGTGCGGGGCTCGGGCGTGCGTGCTGCGGGTGCTGCCCAGGGGCTCCGTGAGGGAGCGGGTGTGTGGGGAGGGCTGTGCTGGCGCCAGCCGGCGCCTGGCTGCAGCAGGTTGCCTCGCTGACATAACGGCGGTAACCGCCTGAGGCAAAAAAAAAAACGTTTTCATTTGGCAGACATCGTTTCCTTTAAAGAGGAAAGGCATGCAGGCTGCTCCAAAGGAAAACAAGGGGGGAGCCCATCGTTTTTCCTTTCTCCTGGAAAAAACCGCTAGAGCCGGCGCTGCCCCACATCCCCTCAGCGGGCTGTGGGGCGGCGTGCAGGTTTGTCCTGCTCACGGCAGGGCACAGGCACTGAGCTGTGAGTTTTGAGCTAGGGTAATGTTATTGTCAAGCCACCTACTAAAGGATTAGTCTCCTCTCTCCCTCCCTCTTCTTAAAATAACAGCAGGTAGGGAGCAGAAAAGCTGATTTGTGCCCTATCTGACCAAGTTCTTTAGCCGTGTCATTAGGGCATCTTCAAGGCGATTACTGGGTGGAGGTTTTGATGCTGTCTGTGTCTTCATTTGCTTTTCTAAAAATAAGTTCTCTTGCCAAAAACTTGCATCAGAATTGTTTCCCCTGATACTCTTTGCTTGGAGAGAAAACTTCAGTTCTGTGACTTTCAAAACTTGTATTACTTCCTTAATGCTTATTACAGAAGGCTTTTAACATTTTAAAACAAGCTGTTATTTTTTGCCTTTTGCTCACATGTGTGAGAGACACTAGCAGTATCTCTCACAACTAATTTGTAGACTAATGACAAGAAGTTTCCTAAAGTTGGCTTCTGAACTGTGTAGCTAGAAACACAAGACACCTGAAATTAACGCTTGTTCAGCTCAGGAGAGCAATGTGAAACTGACATGAAAAGTAATTAATGAAAGTTGTTGCTAACAAAGTTGTTTGTACAAGCGTTATGTGTATACATTGTAACAATGTTTTGTTTACTTTTCAGTAAAGAATGTCTTTGTTTAAAGCTAGAGACTGGTGGTCCACTATACTTGGAGAAAAGGAAGAATTTGACCTAGGCTGTCTGTGTGTTGCTGATGTTGATAATAGTGGCAGCGGACAAGGTAAAATCAGAGTTACATGGCTGCTAACTTATAAACTATGCAGCTGCAAGTTTGCTTTGACCAATGCATACTGAAGGCTTGTTAGCAGACTTTAACTAGCCTGGCTATCTTTAATGTGTCATTGTAGGCTTAAGAAGAGAAATTCAATGCCATTTGTCTTTGTATATTTGTAGGTTTCTGAACATCTTGTTTGTGTTCAGCAGTAATTTCTCTCACATCTTATTCCTTCAATGGTAGATATCTTTAAAATAGAACACTTTCAGTTAATCATGGCAGTAAAAACACATTGTAAGTTGCTGAAAATACTTAAGGAAAAAAAGGAAGGTAAGTGCTAATTAAAATTTAGAAAAACGAACACTTTCTGCCTGGAAAATAAGGGACCATTGAAATAAGTGACTCTGCTTGAGAAAACCCTGCTTTTCTATGCACTCAATGTGAAATGATCTTTGCTGTCAGAGAGAGTTATTGTGTGTGTATGATTTTAAAATTAATATTTGGGATCTTTCTCTGATTCCTGCTCATCATGGAGCTTTGTTTTTGCTCAGTAGAGGTACTTGAGTTTGATTTCACTATTGCCATACTCTTAAAAATATTTTCACTTTAGATTGTGCCTTTCCAGGGGGATTTGAATAAAGTTGAGCTGTTACTGATTTGGTGTACAAAATTTTTCAGTAGAAATTCATAGAATCATTTACGTTGGAAAAGGCCTTTAAGATCATAGAGTCTAACTGTTAACCTAATGCTGCCAAGTCCACCACTAAACCATGTCCCTAAGTGCTACATGTATACATCTTTTAAATACCTCCAGGGCTGGTGACTCCACAGCATCCCTGGGCAGCCTATTCCAATGCTCGAGAACCCTTTTGGTGAAGAATCTTTTTCTAGTATCTAAACTAAACTTCCCCTGGTGTAACTTGAAGCCATTTCCTCTTGTCCTATCACTTCTTACTTGGGAGAAGAGACTGATGCCCACCTTGCTACAACCTCCTTTCAGGTAGTTGTAGAGAGTGATAAGAACCCCCTGAACTGCCTCTTCTCCAGGCCAAACTACCCTAGATTCCTCAGCTGCTCCTCATAAGCCTTCTGCTTCAGACCCTTCCCAGTTTCATTGGCCACCTGGGCACACTGCTGGCTCATGTTCAGCTGACTGTTGATCAGCACCCCCAGACAGTTCTTTTTTTTTCTCCAGGCAGCTTTCCAGCCACTCTTCCCCCAGCCCGTAGCACTGTGTGGCATGGTTGTGACCCAAGTGCAGGACCTGGCAATGAGTCTTGTTGAACCTCATACAACTGGCCTCAGCCCATCGGTCCAGCCTGTCCAGACCCCTCTGCAGAACCTCCTACCCTCCAGCAGATCAACACTCCCCCTCACCTTGGTGTTGTCTGCAAATTTTCCGAGCGTGTGCTCAATCTCCTTGTCCAGATCATTGGTAAAGATATTAAACAGAACTGGCCGCAATGCTGATCCCTGGGGAACACTGCTTGTGACTGGCTGCCAACTGGATTTAACTCCATTCACTGCTACTCTCCCGGCCTGGCCATCCAGCTGGTGGTTTCCCTGCCCCCCCCCCAGCAAAGAGTATGCCTGTCTAAGCCATAAGCAGCCAATTTCTTCAGGAGAATTCTGTGGGAGACTGTGTCAAAGGCTTTACTAAGCTTTAGGCAGACAACATCCACAGCCTTTCCCTTGTCCACAAAGCGGGTCACCTTGTCATGGGAGGACATCAGGTTAGTCAAGTAGGACCTGCCTTTCCTAACCCCATGCTGACTAGGCCTGGTTGTCCTGTATGTGCCATGTGATGGTGCTCAAGATGATCTGCTCCGTAACCTTCCCCAGCACCAAGGTCAGGCTGGCAGTCATGTAGTTTCCTGGATCCTCCTTCCTGTAGACAGGTGTCACATTGGCTAACCTCCAGTCAACTGGGGCCTCCCTGGTTAGCCAGGGCTGCTGACAAATGATGGGAAGTGGCTCAGTGAGCACTCCTGCCAGCTCCCTTGGTACCCTCTGGCCCCATAGACTTGTGTTTTTCTAAGTGGTGTAGCAGGTTGCTAATCATTTCCCCCTTTAGTTATGGGTGTTTCATTCTGCTCCCCATCTGTCTTTCAGCTCAGGGGGCCGGGTCCCCAGAGAACAACTGGCCTTACTATTAAAGACTGAGGCAAAGAAGGCATTAAGTACTTCAGTCTTTGTCAGTGTGTTTTCCCCTGCATCCAATAAATGATGGAGGTTCTCCTTTTGTTGCCAATGTATTTATAGAAACTATTTTTATTGTCTTTCACGGCAGTAAAAAGAGTTCTAGTTGGGCTTTGGCCCTTCTAATTTTCTCCCTGCATAGCCTCACAACATCCTTGTGGTCCTCCTGAGTGGACTATCCCTTCCTCCACAGGCCATAAACTCCTTTTTTTTTTTTTTTTTATTTTTATTTTTTTTCTCTCTGTTCAGCCAGGCTGGCCTTCCCACCTGCTGGCCCATCTTTCAGCACGCGGGGACAGCCTGTACCTGCATCTTTAATATTTCCTTCTTGAAAAAAGTCCAGCCTTCCTGGACCCCTTAGCCCCAAGGCACTCTGTTAACCAGGCTCCTCAACAGGCTGAAGTCAGCCCTCTGGAAGTCCAAGGCAGCAGTTCTGCTGACCTGCCTCCTTGCTTCTCTGAGAGTCTAAATTGTCATTTGGTGGTTGCTGTGCCCAAGGCAGCCTCCAGCCATCACATCACCCACCAGTCCTTCTCTGTTCACAAACAGCAGGACCAGTGGGCCACCTTCCCTAGCTGGCTCCCTCACCAGCTGTGTCAGGAAGGTCTCTTCCACACACTCTGGGAACCTCCTAGGCTGTTTCCTCTCTGCTGTACTGTATTTCCAGCAGGCATCTGGTAAGTTGAAATCCCCCATGAGAACAAGAGCTAGTGATTGTGAGACTCTTCCCAGCTGCTTTTAGAATATTTTGCCTGCCTCTTCATCCTGGTTGGGTGCTCTGTAACAGTCTCCCACCTTGATATCCTCCTTGTTGCCCTTCCCTCTCATTCTTCCTACCCATAAACACTCAACCCCATAGTCACCATCATCAAGCTCTAGACAATGGAAACACTCCCTAACATACAGGGCTACCCCACCCCCTCTCCTTCGTGGCCTGTCCCCTCTGAAGAGTTTATAGCCACCCACTGCAGCGCTCCAGTTGTGCGAGTCATCCCACCACGTTTTCGCGATGCAACTGTCACAGTTTCCCTTCTGCAATGGCTTCCAGCTCCTCCTGTTTGTTGCCTGTGCTGTGTGCACTGGTGTAGATGTTCTTCAGTGGGGCTGTTGATACTGCCACCTCTTCTTGGGAAGGAGAAACCCTAATTCCTATGTGATAGTTCTGGGGCACTTCTGTGGTTTCTAACAAGTCAATAACCCTTGCATCTTTGCTGCTGCGTGGATCTCCATCCCCTGCCCGCACTGAGACAGCAGACCAAAGGACCTTGCTAGGACGCTATCCCTCAAATATTAGCCTGCTACCCCCAGGCTTATCTCTAGCAAGGCTGGCTGTATCCCTTTCCTTCCTTCAAATATAGTTCAAAGCTCTTTCAGCAAGCCCTGCTAACTCCTGTGCACAGATCCTTTAACTCCTCTGAGACAGGTGTACCCCATCTGTTGCTAGCAGGCCTGTTATGGTTTAGACTGACCCGTGATCAAAAAACCCCAAAATGCTGCTGGAGTTCTGTATTCTCTTTTCCTAGTGGAAAAAAAATGTAATTGATATAAAAGCAGAATTTAAACAGTGTTGTAGGAGTAGTCTGCTCTTTCGTTTTTCTCCTCAATATTATATTTTCTTTGTTTTTTGACTAGGCTGTTCTTCCAGAGTTCAGGACCAAAAGTGAACCAGCTGGTTGCAATTGTCTAATCACAGGTCAAAATGTCCTCACTTAAGCTTAAGTATTTTTAATGAGTTAATAGCTAAAATGGGTTTAGTTTACTGTTGATGGAATACTTGTTACTGAACTGAGGAAAATATAAGAGTGGGGAAGGCAGTCAGTGTTCTCTGAATGAAGGATATGGATGTGCAAGTTTTTTGAGGCAGAACGAAGCAGCTGTTCTGAGCTTTTGCATGGGGTCCTGTGGAAGTATCCCATTCCTTTAGAGCCTGCTCAACTTGGTTTAGGAGTATTTGTGTGTTCCTCTGACTTGGGGAGAAGTTTTATTGGTTTTGATTTGCATTGATATGATGATCTATATCTAGAGGAAATAAGTGCTGGCAACCAACTTGAGTTGTTAGTTGTTATTGCAGGATGCCCTGCTTTGTTTTTTTATTAATATTTTTTTGTAATTCACTAACAATAAAATGATTAATTGTTTAAAATACCAATTCCAAAATAACTCTGATGTAACTATTGCATTAATCTTTGAGATAAGGGATCTGTCTCAAGAGCAGGTGATCTCAAGGCTTAGCTTTGTTGACCTCATGTACTATTACCTGGCTCTAATTTGCATTTCGATAAATGTCATCAGTCCCAATTTTAAAAATCTGCACTTCTGCTGGTGTGATATGTGGATGCAGAAGCCTGGAGCTTGAAGTACTCTTTAAACTCAGAATGGGACTTTTTAAGAGGTGTGAATGTCAATCCAAAATGGTGGAATAATGCCACCACCATGATAATCGCTGTATTAAGCCCTTTGCGGACAGGGTTTCCATGGATTTGCAAAAAAAAAAAAAAGATTGCTAATCTTAACCTAGAAGACAGAGCTTAATCAACATTAATTGAATCATATTAATATTCTGCCTTTATGGGGTATTCTTTGAAGCACTTCTGCAGCAAACTAAAATCCACATGTGCTATTGTATTCTGTACTCTCCTTTGGCTTTTTTTTTTTTAGATAAAATTATTGTGGGCAGTTACATGGGTTATCTCCGAATCTTTAATCCACACCCTGTGAAACCTGGAGATGAAGTACAACCTGAAGACTTGCTTTTGGAAGTGCAGTTACGAGAACCAATATTGCAGGTGGAAGTGGGAAAATTTGTTTCGTAAGTCAATGTTGCAGTTTATTTAAGGCTTGAATGTGATAGTCTTTCTTTGTTTTGGGAGCTGAGTTTTGAGTTCCCAGATGGACAACTATTAAGCACATCTATGATTTCTGTAATATGCATTTGATCTTTTTGAATCATCTCAATATGAGAGAATTTTTATTTAAAGTATATTTGGAGAATAATCTTCTATGTAGTTGTATGATTTTTTAGAAGTATGTAGAACAGGAAAAACCTTATATTGAAAGGTTTTTTTAGGTGTTAAGATAACCTGAGTAACTTGTTATTATCTAAGATGTAATATTGGCCAGTTGTTTTGGTTTTGATAGATTGAAGATCTTTAATTCCAATTAATTTAGTGGCAATAAGTGGCCAGGTAGAAGAGAGATACTGTGAGTCTATGCCTCATATTTTGTTGGCTGTAAGAGAATCTGTTTAGGAGAACTTCATTTTTTTTTTTCTTAAAGGATTCATTTTCTCTCATTTTTAAAATGAAGCTCTCCTAAGTAGATTGTCTTACAGCCAACTAAATACATGATCTTAAGGGATTCATTTTAATTTTGAAATTAACTTCTAATATTGCAGCACAAACTTTATTTTAAAATGAGAGAAAAACCTGTACTGACCATGGGAGAGACTTGTGCCCTGAAACAAAAGGCCACAAGCTGAAAGGCCTGCATCAGCTGGAAACTGTTTTTCTTTTATCCAAGTTCTAATGGGGTGGCCCTGTGCTGGAATTCTAATGCCTTATCCTGTGAAATAATCTAGAACATTTTCTATAGTCACAGCACAAGAACTTTCTCTGCAGGAAATAGTATTTGGAATTGGGGGATGAAGAATGTGAATATAGGATTCTAAGTTTATGACTTCTGCTTTATAGTTTAAATAATTTAGGTTCCATGACGCTAGTACGAAAGTGAATTTTTCAACAAGTAATGTACATGGGTGCTGAAAAATACTTGTTTGGAGGGAAGATTCTCATATCCCTTTGGTTTTTGGAAGAATTAACAGCACCTTGTTTGAAATGAATTTCAAGCTAAACTGGGAAAATAGTTGACTTGCTTTTTGTACTTAAATCTTAAAACATATTCTTAAAGGATTTGTTTTAATCTTGAAATTGACTTAAAATACTGCAGCATGAATTTAGGAAGATTAGTACTTCTGAGTTTTTCTACTAGCATCTAACACCTAAAGGTTTGGATTTGGTCCACACCTGAAAGTGATTTCAGCATGTTACTTGAATTTTATCCTGTATGCATTGTACCTGGAGTTTATCTGAAAACAGTGCTTTTTTTAACCTTCTTTACAGTGGTACTGAAGGACTTCATCTGGCTGTGTTGCATTGCCGAAAACTCTGTGTATATGCTGTTTCAGGTTAGTTTACAGATAAGTGTATTTTAAAGTTTGGATTAGGTTAATGCATAACTTGCTATATACAGTGTTTTGCTTGTCATCCCTGCAATTGTGCTGCAGTCAAGTTCTCTCACTGAAACTCTTGTACGAAGAGGAAACGCTAATTAGGTCTAAATGTTTCCCAGTGGTTAACAGAGATTTGCTGATCTGCTCACTGTGTTTTTTCTTAAATCTCTTTTCTTCTACTACCTTTGCCTGGAAAATCTAAATACTGTTTCCTCTATGTATGTGAGGAGGCAAGTCACAAAATACCTATTCTGTGCATTAAATTGTCTCTAATACATGCTTAAAGCAAAGCACAGATATGAGAGATCTATTGATTGTACCTGCATCTTCAAAATTCAATAGACAACTACAACTTCATTTTCTCTGTCCAGGGACAGCTGTGGCTCCTTTCATTATAAAAGCACGGCCTTCTTGAAGCAACTTGCTTCCTGCTCACAGCCTTATAGGCAGATAGGTTACAAACACATGTTCTCTTTCCAGATTCTGTTGGCCTTCTGGTTATCTTTTCTGGAGACATCTGTAAAATTGATCTTTGTTGAAGGGTGATCTTTTGAGATGTACTGCGGTTCTGCAGTTTTCATACCTTCCCTTCTCTGTAATAGTGCTATGTTTTAGGATTGTAGCCTACCAGTACAATTTTTATTAAAACAATTTATTTAAAAATTTGCATTAACGGCCTACAACAGTAAGTCTCAAATTCTTTTCTAGTTATAATTTGCTGTTTGGTCTACTTGGCTTAAGCATTTAAGTAATAATAAAAGCGAAGATTTACAGTCCTGTAACAGACTCTTCATACTGATTTGTAAGCATTCATGCTGTAATGGTAATTTCTGTCATCTGAGCAGGTACTTTAGAAGAAGAAAGTCCTTTGAGAAATAACAATTGCTATTTCTTTATGCTTCGATGGCAAATTACACTTCTATGAAGGGGGATCTTTACTTGCTTTATACATGTTGCCATATCTGTTACTCGTAAGAAAATAACTATGATGCTTCTCACAAAGAAATGAAAAGTATCCTTCAGGGCTGACTGAAGTATGGCCTGGATATTGTATTACAGCCAGTATACACAGACTGATTACTTTCTAACTTGCTTTTCCTCTGGTGTTGCTACTTAGCTAGTTTTCTGTCTAGCCAGGGCTTTTTTCCTCATGTCTGTTTCAGTCCTTTCCCTAATGTGGGCCTACTTCAGGGGTAATTTCTTAAAAGCTGCATTGGATTTTAGTTGAAAATAATACCTAAAAGGTTAGGATAAGCTACAAATATTTCATAGCATGTGATTTAAGATGATGTTGGAATAATCTTTGTATACGTAAAGCCATGATAGGTTTTAGCTTAGATATCATTCATTGAAACCACCTTTTTCTCTGCTGATGTGACTGTTCTCAAAGGTTTTTTTTGCTTTCTAATATTAGTCCTTAAGTGTTATTCTCTGTAATGAAGAGTTTTGTTTTCTTCATGGGGTGCATGAAATACTTTCGGTTATCAAGAGGACCTTTAGCTTCAGTTTCTTTAGAGAGACTTTTTGAATTTATGCTAGTTCCCTTGAGAGTCAGGAAATTAAAGTTCATGCAGACCTTTCCAGAGAATGTGATGCATATTATAAAATTTTTTTTTGTTTCCATATGTTTTTCTCTTATCTTTGCATTGTTGATCACTGCATTGAATTTCAGACAGAGTAAAGGCAAGTGATTAATGTGCCTTAAGTATAACTTTGTCAAATTATAGCTAATGACTAAGTTACAGCTTAATTTGAGACTATTACAGCTGAAGCTGGCTGTTGGATATAGTATATTCATTGAATAACTAGAGAATCGTAAGAATTCCCCTTTGAACAGGCTTTTTTCTGATCTTAGATGTGTGCATAACATGAAGAAAAATACATTTCAGTAGTGAAATCTCAGCCTCTTGCTAAGTCTTCATATTTAGTATACTGAGACCGTATTTCTGATTCTGGCCTTTAAAAAAAGTCACCAAGCTACAAAATTCTGAAAGAAAGCAGCAGTGTGAGCCTTCATATCTCAGAGTCCCTAGATTAAGTTATAGGTTTTTCTCATGTTGTTTACATTGCACTCCTTCCACATTACATTGATCAGAGATATAAATATATATCCTTTGGTTTTTTGTAGGAACTCTGGGAAATGTGGAGCATGGGAACCAGTATCAGATTAAATTGATGTATGAGCACAATCTTCAGAGAACTGCTTGTAATATGACTTATGGTCCATTTGGTGGTGTAAAAGGTAAGCTCCTTGCTGCGTATTCTTTATTATTAGTAGTTTACGTGAATTCTCAACCGTTCACAGCTAAATTTTGAAAGGCAACATGATGCTGCTGTCTAGAGGAAACCATCTTTCTATAAATGATGGTACCTTTTATCTGATGTGTATAGACCAGGGGTTCTCAAACTATAGCCTGCGGGCCGGATACAGCCCCCCAGGGTCCTCAGTCCAGCCCCTGGTATTTACAGACCCATTCCCCCTGCTGGGGGTGGTGGTGGGGAAACCAAGCAGCTGCAGATGACTGCCTGCCATGTCATCCACGCGCCGCCCCCCTGTTTAAAAAGTTTGAGGACCCTTGGTATAGACAATAACTGAAATTAAAATGAGGCAAAGAATATTAAATGCAGAACAGCTGTTTCCTCACATCTTGAACTGGATATGAATTTACAAGGATAATATTGATTTAAAAAAACATTACAAAACCCCTGGCTCTTCCATTGTAAAATACTTTTAAACATCTAAAATAATTATCTTCTGTGCTTAAATTCTGTATTGCTTTTCTGAAACTTGCTTATCCTGGACAAAGAAAAAAGTGAACATCTTCATTCTCTGAGCCTAAAATATGAAGTATCTTTAAAGATATATAATGCAGACTTAAAAAAATATTTAAACTTTGATTGGGAAAACGTAACAGTGGAAAATAATATTTATGGTGTGTTTGTAGTCTTTAATGAGTTTAATAGATATCTGTCTTTTTTGAACTTGGGACACAATATGAATGTTTTTGTGTTCTAATGCGGAAGCATTTAGGTTTGCTCCACATGTCAGCTCTTTCTCTTCAGAAGTAAAGTTTGCTCAACAATATTGGAAGGTGGTAGTCATCTATACAAGTAGTGTCCCTAAAATGTTGGCAGAGTGATATCACTTCACCAAGGCTGAAAGTCTTCTGAGTGCATATAGCAAATACATGCATATGATCCCTCAGTTTTGTAATAATTCTACAATGCCTTACCCTAAATTCAAGCTTATCCCTGGGTTTAAATTCAGCTGACCAAAATTCATTCTTGATTGGAGAGATTTTGACCTACTAATCTTGCACAACCACCTTGGCAAAAATGGTCAGCTCATGTGGGTGAGAAGGTATCTGTGCTGTGAGTATCTTGAAGGAGTGAGTGTATAGGGCATGGATGTATTCATATTAACAGCAGAAAGACAATATGGAGTTTCCTAAATCTGAGAAGAGAGAATAGTGTGCTTCTGACGTACTGTAGTGGAATTGCTATAACAGATGTATTGAGGGGATCATAAGTTAAGAGTTTGAGTGTCTGGAATGGTTCAGAATGGAAGAATGAAACAAATATCCATAAACAACCATGCAGGTTTGCAGAATAAACTCTGGATTTTTGACGTGTATTTATCGTGGAGATCCAAGTAGAGGTCTGGCTACCAGGTCAATCTTACATGCCAGACTTGTCTCTTATATACCTTATCATGAGCTGTGGTGGATGCAAGTGATGTAATGGAGCAAATGTTTTGCAGGCTAGGAGGACAGAAGGTAATTTTATCTCAGAACCTTCTCAGCCAGCCAAACACTTCTCAACACCTAGGATGGTCAAAATGAGGGCCAATCCTGACAGAGCAGCAAGAACGGCAGACTGAACTCTTAAGTTCTGCAGACTTTTCTTGTTTTCTAGTTGTGTTTCTGTCCCAGCATGTCAGGCTGCTTTCATTTTTTATTACTTCTTCCCCATGTTCTTGTTCACATTAGTGTGTTTATTGCTATGGAAAAAGAATGTCCTCAAGTCTTGTGTTGAGGTGGCGAAAGTGTTAATAAACAAGGGAGACAGAGATTTGTGTTGTGTAATAAATAATATATGTTCATATCATAATATGAAGAAGCTTTCTGTTTAAGATCAAAATCTAGGAAAATTATAGTTAATGTTAAAGTACCTGATAGCTGGCATATATTGAAGCATCAGAGAAATGAACACTGGAGAAAGTTCTTTTGGGGAAATGAAGGAATATTCTTTTTTGAAGACTCCCTGGACTAAA
Source organism: Falco naumanni (assembly GCF_017639655.2). Classification (NCBI taxonomy): domain Eukaryota; kingdom Metazoa; phylum Chordata; class Aves; order Falconiformes; family Falconidae; genus Falco; species Falco naumanni. The sequence goes on along the minus strand of NC_054057.1, from coordinate 20,217,567 downwards.
TGCTTTTTATGTTGCTTTCTTGGACTGTCTGATTGGATTTCTTGTCAAGGATGTGCTTTTAATCTTGCCTCTAGCCTTCTGCGGTGAAACTATTTCAGGGTTTTTAAGTGTCATCTTTAATACCCTGTTTGCTCCTTGAGTCTTATGAATGACAGTATTTGGTTTTATTTCCATCTTGGAAGACCAGCCAGAGTGAACCAGAAAGAAGGTCTGTCAAGCATTTTAATTGTAATGAACAGATGCTTGTCGTGGTCTGGCCTGCCATGCTATCTGTGTGTTTCTTTGGCAGATGCTGTGGGCTGCAATTGAGAGCCAGCCAGTCTGTAAATAAATAAACATGTATTTTTTTTTTACTATCTGCCTTCCACAGGCTTCTCTGGAATTCTTGCAAGGCATCTGCTAACAGTCTCTCTCTCACTCAGCAGAGGTTAATTCATGATGGTGGCAGTGCTGTAAGCACGCAGCAGTAAGCTTGCTTTGCTAAGAGTCTGACCTCTACGCCACGCTCTGGAAGTAGACTACCGAATATAGTGTGACTAATATGTGTGTTATTGCTATACCTGAGGCATCCTTGAAACAATGTGAAGGTGAAAGAGGCACTTCAGAGGTCATGTTTACAGAGCTACTGAAGCAGACACAGGAGAATGGCAGTTGAGCAGGAGGAGGAAAATATGCACACAGGGAAAGCATGCTGTGGGCGTGCTGGGGAGAAGGGTGAATGTCAGTCCCCCAGGAACATAAGCTTTCATCTGAGGAAGCAAAGAATGCTGCAGGATTTGACACAGAGCACTTCATCCATGAAGTTGCTTGGTCTTGCTCAGTTTTCTCTTGCTCAAGATTGTTTTTTTCTTTTTATGGAGCTCTTAATCTTATACCTTCAGTGGTAAAGAAACTCATTCTACCCAGCCATGCCAGTTAACACTGGTAAAAGAAAAATGGGATTGAGTTTGTGTACACTAGTTTGTACTGGTGTCCTGTAACCACATTCTTGAGGGTTTTCTATCCTTTCTTGGGACAAGCAGTTATTTGGGTTCTAGTTAATGCTTGGTTTTTCTCTTATTGGACTGCTTCCAAACAGTTGTCCGTCGATTTAATGGATTCTGCCAAAAATGATCAGTTTACTACTGCTTGCTCTTACCTCAGATAAAATACTTGGCATTTAGATTGTGACTGTAATCATTATAATGTGATTTCTACCCGTGTGCAGATGCAATCTGTGCTGTCTAGTGGGCTCCTACAGCTGTGGCTTTAACCGAGATGCCAAGTGCTCTGTTAGTCTCTTGACATTGTAAGGTTGCATAGTCAATTTTGAAAATCGGGATGTAAAGCCAGCATATAGTTTTCATTTCCCATTCTACATCTCCTTTGGCCTCTGTGGTGGCCTCTGTACATTCCTTTGGAAAAAGTTTCAATTTCCTTTGAAAAAGAAAGGTTGAGCAGTGAAGGTGGCTGAGGCTTACTGCTGCCCCCTGCTTTATAGAGAACCCTGCTGGGGAAAGAGCTCTCTTGTCCTCAAGAACCCTCCACAGTGTAGGATGTTATAGACAGGGTTGCAAGAGGTGCATAAAACAGGCTGGAATGGAAGTCTGGGTGACTGCTACTAAAATTGGGAAAGAGTCCTTTGAGTAAGTGGCAAGGTATGGAAGGGAAATAACTTTGTGTTGCTGAAAATCCTGCAGTTCTCTTTAGATCCTTACAGGGGCTGAAGAGGCAGAGATTTGTTCAGACCAAACTTTCAGTTTTCATAATATTAAAATTTGGTTTAGATTATATTGGACTAGAATCTAGTGCTCTAATTTACAAAGCAGCTTAGTGTCTTTAGGATGCCTGTCTTTGAGGAGAAACTGCCTGAAATTTTTCTCTTGAGTATCAATTGATCTAGAGTCCTGTCAGAGCTTTTCAGAAATTAAGCAGAACAGCTGTTACAAGCGATTGCTGTATTACTGTTTGATGTTTTGATTTGTTTATGAAGCTTCACTAAGCTTCCTTCAGCTTTTAGTAATTAAATGTGTGCTTGTAGAAACCTCTCCCTGCACCTACCCTCTGCAGCTTCATTAGGGAAGAGGATTTCTTACAGCTTCTATTACTGTGGTAGCTGGGGAAGAAAGAAACAGCACTAGATGTGTATCACATTCTCAGTCAGCTTCCTCCAGTGCAATTTTTTGCTCTCCTATCCCTGCTAGTTTGTGGCAATCTTAGACCCTTGTATAGTAATTTGGTCTGTTACATCTGTTTAGCTGAAATGTGATAGACTTGTAGAACATACCAAGTCTGACTGGCATTTCTCATTTGGTGATGTTTTTGTCTCTTGTATTAAGAAAAAAGGTATTACAGATCTCTGAGGAGAGAATGGTGAGGTTAACAAACCTATTTTGTAGCCTAGTTGCTGGCAGTTTCATTCTTGCGAGTGTCTTCAGATTAATGATTTGATGCTATGAGCAACTTTCATGTGGAAGAATTGACATAGGTGTTTTCATTACTGGAACAGATGAAGCAAATCAACAAACCCATTTATTTAGTCTCATCACAGAAGGTCGAAATCTGAATTAAAGAAATGATTAAAACTATGGAATAAAAAAGGCAAAGAGAAATTGTCCAGTGACTTGTATAGATAAACAGTGTGTGATAGCAGTGTGTGAATTGTGTTTGTCACCACTAGATGGTCCTCTCATTACAGTTATTGCTTAGTAGGCTGAATCTCTAAAGCTGTATTTATACTTGAACGGGTTTTACAGGTGTATTTACTGCAAGAGTTAATGAAGTATAGGAAACAGAAGCACTTTCTGAAAACCTGTATAGCTAAAAGTGTTTTATTGATTAAAACAAAATATATTCTGTTGGTTGTAGAACCTTAGCAAAAAGGCAAAACAAACTTGATTCTTTCTTTCAGCAAAACTGTTAAGGGGCCAGAGATGTGGGAAATAACAAGGAAATCCCTTATATGTTTAGCTAGAATCCTAAACAAAGCTAATGGAAATGTTTAAAAAAAAGTAAACAGAAAAAACCTATAAAGATCAAAGTATAAATCAAGCACAGTGTAGGCAGTTTATTGTGACTTTAAAAATCTGTGGCAAAGGGAAAGATTATAATACAGAACTCTGCATTTCTTTGTTGCTTTAACTTCATGTTTGTTCCTTGCACTCTCTGAACACTGGTGCTAAAATGAAAACATGAAACTATCAAGAAGCTACACAGGAAGACCAACTAATAGTTTTATATTTAAAAAATTCTGTATTGTTAGCCCAGACTTTCAAAAATTGAATTTAATTTTTAAGTTATCGCCTTAGTTATGTAGAATGCATATATCTGCTTTTCTTATTTCTGAACTCTTCCTCAAGATCTTAGAGCTGTAAGTTGAGTTTGTCCTGCAGTGCTCTGATTCGAGCATATGGGTCTTTTTATAAAGGATGATTCATGATAAAACCATGAGTTAGTAGTGCTAAACACTGGTTTTCAACCAAGTGAACTCTTAACCTAGCCACAAAATGTCACAGCCCTTAAGTAATGAACAGATTGTACAGTCTTATGTTTTACTTCAGATATAAAATTAATGACCTTGAAGTGACTCTAGTGCAAAGATATCTTGATTTAATTTTTTAATAGAAAAGGTGAAAAAGCATACACTTTTGTGATTTGTATTGCACTGTTACCTATGGTGAGGACTCAACTCTACAAGAATTCTACTTTATATAAACAGATTTAATCACATCTTTTTTATAAGGTCAAGTTATACCTATCATGGCATCATGCAATTATGCCACCAGAGACTGCTGTGTTAACAATTCAAAGTTTCATTATATGAAGTGATGTTCGCTAATAGCTTACAATATCTTGGAAAGTATTTTCTGTTTTCACATCTGTAGTATGTCATTCTGGGTCATTATAAGGTACTTGAATCAAATACCAAGTTATTGGGTAAGATTATGTTAAAGAACCTGATCAGTCTGTAATAACATGAGTGTAGTTTGCGTTCAGCATCTTAGACTTGTTTAGATTTTGTGGTCACCCAAATGCAAAGTTCTCTCCATATTACTCTGTCAAAGGTCTGAGTAGAGTTTCTCTAATGGGAGTGAGGATATACTTACGTTTCTTTGGTTGTTGCTATGTAGTGCAGAGGCAGCTGCACTAGTTCTAAAAGAATGTGTATATTAGATGCAGCATGAGATGTCCTGGTTTAGAAGTCTAGTTTATACCCTGGACAGCATCTTGCAAATGCTTTCTGTGAAGTGTCAAGATTTTTGAAGACTAGTAAATAAAATAGTTTAAAATGTTCTACTAGGCTGGTAAACCTTAAGTGATGAAACTTCATTTAGCTGATTGAAAGTCACTGCTGATGGAAAGCTTCTGATGAATGAGTCATGTGTTTTGACATTGTTAAAAGAATGGAGTGAAACAAGTAAATTGGATATAGTGTTTTAGTTAAGAATACCTCTTATTCTTTATGCATCAATGTGCCTCCAGTTCAGTTCTTCAGGCATAAATCTGATATTAATCTAGAAGTTGTAAAGTCTTATTAAGCAATACTCTACATACTATTTAATAATATTCTATATATTGTTTATCTTACTAAAGTTAAAGCAATGTTTATTGAAAACCAGTGAGAAGATTTTTTTAGCTATGTAGTTTTAAATATGTAGTTGATTAGATTTTGAGCCAGTATTTTTTAATTTTGTGATTGACATAATTTGATCATAGTTTTGTTCTACTCTTAAATTTTCTGTTTACAGTCCCACCAAAACCATGTAGGTCTAATTCTCTTAATTAAAATAGTGCTGAATTAGATCTGTTCCAGTAGTGCAGGAATTTTGGTTAATCAGTTTACCAGTGTTGACTTCAATTATATGAGGCAATAGTAGTGAACTATCTTCATTCTTATAGGTGGGTAATCACTTAGAGATACTTGAGGTAATTATCAACTGCTTACTTAAGAACCTCATGAATCTGCATATTGGTACAGTAGAAGATTTGTAGGAAATCAGCATTAAGCGAAACTCATATTTGACTCAGGGCAAATAAGTTCATATTACTTCATAATTAAATTTCCTTGCTTTTTTCTAATGTGATGTTTAGATAGTTAGTGCTGAATTTATATTAATTTTGTACCTAAAAGATACAGAAATAAACTGTTCTGTGCCTTGACTTTCTCTTGTTCGCTTTGAGGGTATCTAGACATGGTGCATTGTCCTGCCCTTAGAAAAATCTGAGACACATTAATGAGGAAAATAACTCATATTTCTACATTACCAGTTTGTTGAATGGATTACAACTCAGCTAGCTTATAGCTGTTAGCCTAAGTCCTTCAACATCTTGAGAAAGAGTCAATATGCTACTTGTGCCTGACTGTTCTTAAAAAAGATTTACTGATGTGGAACCTGCTTATAAGAAATAGTGGTATTATGCTCTTATGTAGTAAAAGAAAAGTGCCCTTACTACTGCTTTGAAAAAGCATGCACATCAGGCCACAGTTTCACTCTTCGCCTTGTTTGCCTTGAGTCAGATGTGACTTATGTTGGAGGAAAGTATATGCAATAAATTTCTGCTGAAAGGATATAAAGAATGGAGAAGTGCTTTGAAGTAAAAACAAACCCACTGTTACTTGAAACTTAGGTAGCTTTACAGATTATCACATAAATTTCCTGTGGTCAGTTGTGCATTAGACTGAATGGTGGGCAGGATAGTAGCTCATAAATGAACAAACAACAGAGCATAGACTGAATATTAAAATTCTACGCTTTGAGCACTGGTGTATGAAGTGCAGGTTTCCTGAGCTACTGCCTGAAGTGCTTAGGAAGTGTGTGAATGATAACATTCTGCAACAGGAGGATGACCTTTCTGAGGTGAGAGTTGGGTTTTGTGATTGTTTTCTAGGGTGTAAGTGGTACATTACGGTGGGTGTATGAACATTCTCAACATTTCCAGTTTTCTTTTTCAAATTATGTTATTAAGATTTTGTCTTCTACTTAAGAACTAAAGAAACAGCGTATTGATAGCTTACCAGTGGGAGACACAAGCTGTTGGTTTGCTCTTGAATAGAATGCTAAATTTATACAGTGACAGAGAGAAAGCACAGTTTAAACACCTTGCTTAGTTGCTGAGTTATTTTTCGGTGTTGTTCATTTATGGGTATATGCATTTTATTTTTACTGCAAAAGCAATATTACTATTTTGTGCTATTTCACAAAATATACTTGCATTATCTAATAGCTAAATAATCAGTGAATTCATCCTGGTTTACCAACTCATTTGAAGAGGTTATATAAAAAGATTATAGAATTGTATCCTCCTAATAATGCACAGGGTTGGGAATTTTATTTTTTAATCTGAAACCTTAGTGCCTTAAATTGGCTTCCAGGATACTTCAGATTTATTTGAAGTTGTTCAATGGATACTGTACCAATAAAAGGAAATAATAAAACAATAGCAAAGAGAAGGAAAAAAGAAAATACAGCTTTGACATGAAAAAGTTACAAGCAAAAGAGTGTGAAAGTACCTTGAACCAATCTTTTTCTCAGTAAATGGGCTTGAATTCATTTTACTTTTATTATAGCACTGGCCTAAAGGCAAAGTGTGTTTGAGTGTTACAACAAAGAGGGTGCTATACGGAGGAATTTTTTTAATAATGAAATGCAACATATGTGTAAACCATGCAACCTTGTAACAGGAAACTTTGTAAGAAGGGTAGACTGTGCTTAACTTTTCCACAATTGTGCAAGAATGAATTTTATTAGGTGTTAGTCAGAAAAAAAATTATCAGCTGAGTTTTATGCTGTAAGGTTAAATGATTCTTATGACTATGTTTAAATACAGCAGCAGTATAAATTTGGAGTTTGATTTATTGGCTAGTTCTGTTAAGGAGTAGAATGTTTAACTGTTACCTTCCTGTGAAATTGCTTCTGGATAAGGACAGATTATTTGCAAGACTTGGGCTTCATGGCTTTCTTTTTTCATGGAATAAATCTGCTGATGACTATTTCTAAATGGTTTCTCACATAACTTTGGAAACCCATTAATGTTTTTCTTAAATAATGGAGTTAGATCCTCTTCTCTAAATTGAACATGTGAATGAAAAAATGATCAAGGAAAATGTTCTCTTGAACCTTTCACCATCCATTTCCTTTCACCTTCCTCAACATCTCTTAACAGTAATGAATAAGATTGTAGCCTAACTGGAGCAAAAACTCCCCTTGCCTTCAATGTGCCAGAACTTTGATTCAATTATAAGTTGCTAGATGTATCACTCAATCTGCATTTCATTTAAACAAAGCACTATAATTAAAATGAAGTAAAACCAATTGCAGAAATGTATAACTTTGGGAGCAGTTGTGTAGTATAAGTGAAAGGCTTGTTTTTCAAAACTTTGATAGATTTTGTGATACTTTTTCTAATTTATTTTGTTGAAGTAAGTACCCAAATGTTTGCAGTCATTGTGCACTGGTAGTATAAAATGGTTTGTATCTTGCATGTGGGGTTATGGCTTCTGCTTTACTTCTGCCAAGAATCAGTGAGTGCCAAGCAGAACAGTAATTACCTCATATGTTTTTAATAGCACATGTATATTAATAATGACCCAATCTTGCATTTGTCTTTTTGGTGACACATTGTTGACTCATATTTAATTCATCATCCTAGTCTTAATCCCCAGATTCTTCTTCTTAGTGCTATTGCCTGCCATTCTCTGGTTTCCTGTGAGACAATTGTCTGAGATCATATCAGATGTTTTACCTAAGTATAGAGATGCTGTCTCTAAAGTTTAGAAATGCAGTATATATTTCTAGTCTAGTAAGTAGTTTGGCATGATGAATTTTCTGTTACTTCAAACCTATGTATAGCTTTATTATTTACATATGGACTTTCTATTAAACGTTCCAGCATTTAATGTGGATGCATTTGTCTGGCAGATTTGTTTGCTGCCCCATATTTTTTCATCCAAAAGAATGCAATTTTAGTTTCTATTTGGTCTCTTTAGTCGTCTTTCAGAAATGTGTGTATGTAGCTTTTGTTTAATTTTCTAGCGTTCATCTGTAACTATTCAATTACAAAAAAGTGTCTAACCTATAGCAATTTATTTGAAAGGGCATCAAACTCTTGTTAGTTGCTTTACGTAGAGAGATGAAATGTATCTTGTACGGGTTATGATGCTTTCTACTAATAGTATTTTGGGTTATTAAGTTTGGTGCAAGTGATTCCTATTAGAAATCACTCTACTATGTCATTCAAGGGAGATTTTCTTGGGAATTTTAGGTAGTAGTGAGTAGGTCTGTGTGTGTCCTCTGAGCACAGAAAAGAATGCAAAGCAAAGATACAGTTTGCCTGTATCTAAAGTGAGAGGGAACAAACCACAAGAGGAGATAAAAATCAATGAAAATGTGATAAGGTAATCTTCAGATTCATAAGGAGAATTCTAACTTTGTGGTATCCAGTTGGTGCTAATTGTGGCCACAACTTGTTCTAGTCCTTGTTGATAGGTTTATTGTTGGGCAACTTGGACAGCTGTGCATATACAGATGAATAGGATTTTAAAAAGTGTCACCAAATAATTATAAATCCAAGACGCTGGAAAAAAAAAATTTTGGTAGATTTCATTTTATATGGCATTCCTACACAAGAAAAGATATGTTTTTACCTGGGTGGTAATGTAAGCTTTGGTCAATGGGATTTGCGCTCCCATTGATCACAGTTCTTGCCAAGTAGCAGAACTTCTGCCTATTGGAAGTTTAAGGACTGATGCTGTGCAATGGTGTCATTTCAAGTGGCAAAGTTTTATGGAAAACTGGAGAATTCTGAAGAGTTTGAAAAAGCAATCCAGCTTTTTAAAGTTTAGCAGACAAAAAAGAAAATTTTGAGTTACTGGATTCAAAATTCATTTTTTAAAAATAATTAATCTGTAACTTAACCATGCATTGCTGTGGTTGTCTGCTCTGTTGCCCCTTGTATAAGGTCAGATCAAATGAGTGTTCGTAACGTAAAGAAATAATGCTGCAGCCTTGCTAAATTTTTGCTTTTCTTTAACGTGACTGAGTCTGATTATGATGATAGTTTAATAAAGATAAACATGAATAACCCCCTTAAATGTATTTGGTGTCTACAGTGAATAAAAAGGTCAAGGAAGGATTACAGCAGAAATAAAATGTATGCAACTACACTTTAGTATGATGATTGATCGGAATGAAAATGTGTGCCATCTTGCTTACCTGTGAAAGTATGAAAATAATGTTTTGCAAGGTTAGTGGCAAAGTAATAAGATCATTTGAGTATTTGCAGTGTGCTTCCAACAGTCTTAAAATATGAGATAACAAATTGTTCCTGCTTAATAAATCTATGGGGTCTTTCCTGAGATTGCCAAAAAGGAAACCAATAGGGATGGCTAGTTTTTTTGATAGAGACATAATACGCTGACTCATTTGACGACAGAGTAAGAGTTAGTCCTTTTTGTATGTTGGTTACTAGCCTAGGAAATATATAGACAAATGATCTGAATGTGAAAAGTGGCTGTATTTTATTGGTGTTTCGGAGGGTATTTATTTCTAATTTTAATAGGATGTTTCATACTTCTTGAAGAGGTATAAATGTTCCAACTAAGTTTCTGTAAACTCCCAGTATTTCTTGTAAGCTTAGTTTGTTAAAAGTTCTTTTTAATGAGTTCTTTGGGTGTAACTTCAGTTATTCTGGAGAGTGCTCTTCAGCAAATTTTTAACAATTCTCTAGCTCAAAAAATCAGTAAAGAATGGAAGTGCTTTGGAATCATGAAGTTTCTTACTCTAGGGAGACTAGAAATGGACAAGTAGGCAAAAAGATGGTGAATTTCACTGGGTTTTAACAGTAGGGTTTTGTTATTTTGTTTGGTTAGAAGTTTGCAGGTCTGTCTTAAATGGAATTTTAAAGATTGTGTATTTATTGTATGGTGGTGTCTTAGGAGCCTACTTTTGAAAGTACCTAAAATACTGCAAAATAGGACCTATATTCAACTTCAGCTGGGCTCAATGAAAGGTCTGCTATTGATTTGTGATTCATTAAAAACATCTATGTGCCTTAAATATTCAGTCAGAGGCTATTGATTTGAAAGGACAACTGCTGACAGTACTTGTCTTGATTTCATTTTTATTTGTGGGAGATTTGCTAGTTCAGTAAGATGTTCTGTAATATTGTACAATAGGTGTATAGCTTCATATGGGGGCAGCTTGATATTGGAAAGGTTCACAGACTAGAATTCCTCCTGCCTTTAAAAAACATGTATGTCAGTATGGTGATAACTCTATGAATGCAGGGGCTTCAAAGATTTCTGCAGTTGGCAGGGCTTGAAAGGTAGTTACTCAACAAGTTAAGGCAAGAAACAGAATTTTGGGAAGAATTCTTCCATTTCTTCATGAATTGTCATTATTCAGGCTATATCTATGCATATAGTCATGCTCCCGTGCACACTTAATATTCTTTTTCAAGAGAAAAAGAACTCTACTTATATTGTCTGTAATGCTGTATTGAAACAAGAACACAGTTGTGTGATACTGTTTCACAGCCTCCTGAACTTTTTTCCTGAGACTGTTTCTTGCACTAGATAGAAACGTCCACTTTTAAATGTGGAAAAAATGCTTAATACGAAGGTTGTAATAAACAAATCTTAGTAATAGAATCTGTTTGGGAGAGGAGACTTTACCCCTCATGTCTAAGTGCAAAATACCGTGTTTCTTACAGTAGGAACTTTTGTGTGCTGGATGTTGCAGCTATGATACTATAGTGCATGTCAGTCTTTTGTGCTCCTCTGAACCATACTAGTGTTTTTCCTAAGGGTCCTTCCATCACCTCAGGTCAATATGAGGTTTAAAGGGATAATTCCCAGGTTGCATAATTTAACTATGTCATCTTCTCTGGTAAGAGTTGGATCAAGAATAAAGGAGTATATTACAGGTCTCTAGAGGATTGATTGTGTGAGTGAGAACTGATTTGCCTTTGGAGATACTTTAATAGTACAAGATTGCCTTTCCATCTAAAATCCTCATGGTTTATGGCAGGCAGAAATCTGCAAGAGGTTAGGTAGAGAGAATACAGTATGATGGCTGGAAGAGGCAAAAGGGTTCTTTTATTTTATGGCAGCTCTGATTGTAAGAAGTCTCCCTGGTCAAGACACAATAAAGCATGCAGAGTGGGCTGTTGCAAAGAGAGCATCTCTTGTGTTGGGACTTGTGAATATGCTTTACTGCAATACTTTAACATCCAGAAGGGATTAGAAAATAATTAAAGCTAACATCAGCAGAATAAGGATTTAGTGTTTTCCTTAAACACTTTCCTTAGTTTCTCTTAAAGTCCTATCCACTTCTATTTTTATCTCCTTCCTGTTAGAGTGATTTTTCAATTCCAGCAGCAAAACACTTAGTCTCAGTTGGAACGTGTATGTTTTGTGCATCGTTTGGGATGGGCACATGCATTAGCACAGAGTGATGCAGGGCATTTTTCCTTTTCCTCTTTATATGTGTTTAGGGTATTGTACTGCCTTGGCGGTGCTGTCAGACCCTCTGGCCTAGAATGAATGGCTGCAGCTGAAGTCCTGAACTTTGATCCCTTCTGTAGTAACACAACGAGCAGCCACCAGACCACCAAGCTAGTTGATTCAGAGTTCTCTCTGAATCTACACTGACATGTGCTTCCTGCTTTGGGTTAGGGAAGTAACCTAAGACTTGCCTTTTACTAGGCGGACATTGTTTTAAGTACTACCCGACATATTTTCAAATGGTTTTTCCATTAGTCAGAAGTGATTCCTGAAGTGCTTTTCTCACAGTTGACCCAGATCTGTTTTGCTTCAGGAGCTACACTCAGCAGCAAGTTGAATTTTCCAAAATGGGTTTGAACTGGAGGAGCTCTGTTCTCTATGCTGGGAGAAATATTTTGGGGCAAATTTCAGTGGTGAAGGAAAACGTATTTGCTTATTTCAAGTCAGGGCAATAATTTCTGTTCCACTGTGTGGGAATACAATTTGTGTACATAGCCTCACTGGTCAATGCACTGTGGATTTAACTTTTATCGTATTAGGAAAACATTTCCTATGTATCATTAAAGGGCTCTTAGGTTCCTGAGCATCTTATAAATGCTAGTTTATATTTTAGTTTTATTTCATTGATATTTTCTTTCACGCGGGGCTATTGACTGAAGCTTTTGATTACCATTGAAGGCAGTAACATTATTTCTGCCGACATCTCCCTAAAATCTGTAACTTTGTGGAGGTTTTTCTGATTTCTAATTTATCACATTTGATACTGTAGTTTTCCTTGCATGATTTCACATGATGCTCAGGCCTTGTGATTACATAATGTACTTATGAAAATTATTTGGTGCCAGAGAGGAGGCTCAGAGTAGAGGAAATCATTAACATGTGAAAAACTTGATCTCAAAATAGCTTTAATTAGAAGCTTATTTCAGAGCTACCACCTGCCTCTAATTTTGGCTTTGCATTAGCTCTAAAAATACGTTGTGGTTTAAAAGTGTGACGTAAATTTATTCATATCATGCTAGAATAACAAAACTACAAACAACAGTAGCTGGACTTGTGCTTAAAAGTAACACTTTCTGGCTGAGGGACATTCCTCTTGAGACACGAGCTGCTGAAACTATGCAGAGTACACTAAGTGATTCCATCTGATCTGCAGAAAACACTATGGTTTATATTTTCACTTTATAAATATGTCACTGGTAAAGCCAACTGGCTGCAATAAGCTTTTTTGAAATGGACATTTCTGGCTGTGTTTTTGGAAGATGCTTTTCTTAAAGTGAAACATAAAAACTCTGTTCACTACCACACATGAAAAACAAATGGCCAAAGGAAATAAGTTCACCTATAAAAAGCTGGGAAATAAGATTTCATACACAATTTCATTCTCTTTAATTATGCTTTACATATGATAGCTTGGATAATAGGAGTTTGATGCAGTAGTTCAAGCTAGTTAAAATCCAAATTTGAAAGTTAGTGAGTAGAGCAACACAAATATGATGAACAAAGTGGTAGGTATGTTAAGAGGTGATGCTGTGCTTTTAAAGGCAAAAAGAGCCATTGCTAATTCAGTCTTGGGTTATTTATATTTGTTTCTTCAGACAGTATTGTTTAGTACTGCAGTATGCTTGGAGATCATTGCAGTGCTCTAAAGGACTTGTCGTATTATGTTATACTCAATCACATCGCTACTGTTAAAATAGGAGATATTTTAACAATGATACTTGTGTGTGCATACGGATCATAAATGTTAAAGATGAATGTTTGCATGTCTGATATGCTGTGTAGGTTCCTATATATTGTAGAAGGTGCTATAGTTTTTCTATTAATTTTCTATTCCTGTTGTAATGAAATCGCCAAGAATAAGATTGCTATTCATAATATACATGACAGCAGAAACTGTCACTACTTATTACTTAAGCAATAACACCTCAGCACTTCTACTGACCTTTACTTTTTTGCTTGAATTGTGATATGTATAGTAAATTAACACTGCATATCAATTATATCTGGTATAGTGTTTGTCTTCAAATGTTATTAGAAGAATATAAAATAGCAACTAAGTTTTTTATTTTAGACAAGCTTAAACCCTGAAGTTTGTGGTCAGAATCTGTCTAAAAGATAGTTTTTTCACTACCATCAGTATAACCAGAAGTACCTGAAATTTAATACTATTACAAAATATCTAAGATTTCTGTGTTAGTAAGGGCATTCACTTGACAATTAAATGTCCTTTACTTTCAATCTTATCATATATCATGCAATATCTAGAACTTTTCAAAACAGTAGAATAGCAACATGGCAAAAATTTAAACATAGTTACTGTTGTAATTTTTTTGTGACCTAAATTATTTGATGCATAATTTTAGTTTTTTGGATTTTGCCCCACTGGTTTTATCTATATCTTTCTAAGAAAGAAAAGATGAAAAATAGCAAGCCTTAAGAAACAAAGTACAAACGTGTTCTACCACTGTACCTTTAAAAAAAGTTTTTCAAGATGATATTTGTAATCTCTTCGTCTTCAGGTTTCAGGTACCAGGGAGTTCTATTGAAACTAGATATTGCAAGTTAAGGTTCTGGAAACAGGGCAGACTGCTGTGGATTTCTTCTGTAGTGCACTGCTGTATGCATATTCATAGGAGACTTTGGAAAGGGTGGTGAAGATTCTCTATACTCAGACTTACAGGGTTGTATTCATGATAATGGTGTAAAATAGAAATAGAACTGAACAGTTAGCTAATGTTAAGTATTGAGAGGGTTTTCAGTATACCTTTGAATACTGAATTTGAACATACGTGATTTTGAGGTAACAGATGTAGAATTACTGTTGTCACTTGGACAACTGGATTATAAAGCATTATTTTCTTGCAAGCCAAATAAAAATGTCACTAGTTATTTTCTAGTAGCCAATAACTGTACTTTAAGATAACTATGCCTGAGAGACTGTGGTGGCAACCAGTGGGCTACCACCTTTTACTAGTGCTTCTCAGAGTACTTTTACTGGTTACTCATAATTTTATACAGCTGGCTAACTCATGTTTTTCTAGACTGTATCAACAGTGTGATAATAATGTCAGCAACTGTTGGGAAGTGGAAGCTGGGTATCATTAACACGGATGGCATACCAGTGCAAAACATCTTAAGTTTCTCTAATGGTTTCTACTGTTTGCTGATCAGGACTATGTAATAGGATTAAATCCTGTGACATTTCACAGCCTAGAGGAACAGATATCTACCATAGCGCCTTGAAGTAGATCAGTGATGAAAGATAGAATGCCTTTTTTGAATGACTTATCTGAATGATTCTTCTCTTGACATCGTCTAGTCCAATCCCACTTCCTACGCAGGTTGAGCCTGAATTTATGTTCAGATAAATTTCATATGATAAGTTTGTTCCTGTTGACCTTTGTCCTGTGACTGGGTGCCATAGAAAAGAGTCCATCTCCCCCTTATTTGTTCTGTCTCATTAGGTATTTATGCATATTGGTGAGATTCCCCCTGAGCCGTGTCTTCCCCAGGCTGAACAGCCCTACCTCTCTAGCTTCTCATCTGAAAGATGCACCAGTTTATTAATAATCTTTGTGGCCCTTGCTGCAGAATGTCCCTAGATTTTTTTTTTTGTACTGGGGAGCTCAGAACTGGATCCAGTACTCTGGATGTGACCTCATCAATGCTTAGGGGAAGGATTTTTTCCTTCAGCTTCCTAGTGACACTTTCCTGATGCAGCCTGGGATATGGTATAATTCATCCAGGAGGGCCCCATGTCTTTCTCTGCAGAGCTGTTTTACATCTGGTTGGCTCCCAGTGTGTACTGATGCCTGGGGTTATTCCTTCCTTGGGCAGGACTTTGCATTTCCCTTTGAACTTCATGACATTCCTGTCTGCCTACTTCTTCAGGCTGTTGAGACCCCTCTGAATGGCAGCACATCTCCTGACCCTGGCAGTTTAATCAGTCATCAGTCCACCTCATTGTCCACTTAGGTAGCCTGGACTTCATCAACTTATGTATGGGGATGCTACGGGAGGCAGCACCTAAAGTCAAGGTAAAGGGCATCGACTGCCATCCACAAAGCCAGTCATCTCTTTGTAGAAAGCAGTTAGGTTGGTTAAGTGTGTGACTACCTTTGTCGATCCATGCTGACTACTTCTGACTAACTTCTTGTCCTTCACGTGTCTGGAAATGGTTCCATGAACATTAGCTCCTTCACTACCTTCCCAGGGTCTGAGATGAGGTTGACTTGCCTGTTCCCTGGATCTTCCTTATTGCCTTTCTTGAAGATAGTGATGTTTGCTTTCTTCTAGTCTTTAGGAACTTCTTCTGATTGCTTCTGAATCTCCTTTTTACAGATATCAGGGTGGTTCAAGTCCCCCATGAGGACCAGAGTCACCAAATATTAGGCTTCTGCCAGTTGTCTGAAGAGTGCCTTGTCTACATCTTCCTGATAAGGTGACTTATGGCAGACCCTCACATTGGTCTTCTCAATAATCCTGACTCATAAGCTCTTGACTGGCTCATCACCTGTCCCCAGGCAGAACTCTGTGTGTTTAGGTGCTCTCTTGCTAAAAAGGGCAACTCCTCATCACCATCCTGCCCTGCCCTTCCTAAAGGGCCTAGATGCATTCATCTTAGCGTTCCAGTCCTGTGAGCTAGCCCACTATGTGTGATCCCGATTAGGTCATAATTCTGTAACTGCACACAGACTTTCAGTTCTTCCCATTTTCCCCCATACTATGTGCATTACTGTACAGGCGTTTCAGGGAGGCACTCAAAAAGGCCATGAGAGCTTTCTTCACAAGCCTGCTGTTCCATGAGCACTTCCTTACTTGGATTCCTGTGCTTGAAATGATTCCACTTCAGCCCTGTTTTGTTGGTTGCTATGTCCCTTTGGTTCACGCCGTCGCAGCACCTTTTGCTTGCTTATCCCATTTACCACTTCCTCACTTGATTGTTGTAAAATCTCTCCCTCCCCTGTAATTCCTAGTTTAAAGTTAGTCTTACTGAGTTGGCAAGCCTGTTGGCAAAGATACTTTTGCTGGATTTAGTCAGAGGATCCTGTCTCTTCCAAACAGCTGCCTGTCCTCAAAGAGGGTCACATGGTCATAAACCAAACCCCTGCTGCACATACCTGCTGTGCAACCAGTTGTTGGCTCACACGATACACCCAGTCTTCCTCATGCCTTTCCCCTTCCTCAACAGGATCAAGGAGGAAAACCACCTGGGGCCTCATGGCCTTAAGCATCACCCACAGGGTCATGTCATACTTGATACTTTCCAGGTCACTCCTGGCAGGTGCAAAGTTAGTATGGAGTTATTTACGTGGGGTAATGATTCACTCATCTGAAACATTTTTAAAATTACATATTTGGGATAGAGTTCTCCTATCAGCTTAACAGCCATCAGATAAGTAGCAGACCTGACTTGGGAGTGGGGAGGAACTCTGTGACCTGAGCAAGGGGAGCTGGAGGCCCACAGGGAAGAAGGTGAGCAGTATTGCTTCTGCCAGCAGTAGCAAGGCATTGAATTGGTTTTGCTCATTTGTCTACTCACAACCTTAGTTTGCTTCAAGTGATACTCTTTGAACTTATAGTTGCTACAATTCTTTTCTGCATACATTGTTCTTTTTTTTTATTTTACAGTAGTATTAGTTGATAGTGTAGGACGGTCAGAATTTTAGGAACATTAATATTAAAAAAACTTTCAAATTTGCACGTGCAACTTTATTTTTTAAATTGAAACATATAAGGTGCTTATTTATAGATCACTCACTAATTTCTGAATCGTGTGTTAGTAAAGTCATTGCAGTGTTCTTGGCTAGTACTTCAGAGATTCAGTATAAGCAGCAAACCAAATGTTCATTCTGAATATGATCAGTAGTTGCTGTAACCTCTAGATACCACATATTTCAGGTACAGGATGTCAGCTACAAGTTATGAATAACTCAGTCCTGGAATCTTTCCTGTGAAGAATATTTAAGAGGGTGCATGATTCTTAAAGGCCTAATAAAGCTGCTTTATTCAAATAATTTCAGAGTAAATTATGCACTTTTAAAAGGTGTGTATATATATGCATATCTAATGTGTTTGTGTATTGTAGAATGTTTTTAATTTTATAAACAATAAATTCTAAGACTGAACAGAAGCCCTGGACCCTGCTTTATAATTTAGAAAGTCTGTATAGAAAATCCTAGGAAAACTATAGTTCTCAAAGAATTTGTCTGTTTAGAAAATGCTTTTGGAGATCTATGTTAAACCCATAATTCTCTCAAATTATTGCATTTAGCCACAGGAAACATTTCTTCATTGACTTTTGCAGTCAAGACAGGTAAAAAGTTTACACTTCCTAGCAGGTTGCATGAATTTATTAAATCTGCACATAGAAGTGGAAACATTTTAAATGTTTCAAGTTTCTAATCTAGTGGTATAAACTTCAGAACATTATAGATTAAACTTTTGAGACTTAAAGCATTGTTGTGGCTTACCCCAGCTGGCAACTCGGCACAGCACAGCTGTCGTTCACCCCCTTTCAGTGGGATGGGGGAGGGAACCGGAAGGGTAAAAGAGAGAAAATTCATGGGATGAGATAAAGAACTTAATAGGTAAAGCAAAAGCTGTGTGTCCAAAAAAAGCACAGTGAGGAATTAATTCACTGCTTCCCATGGGCAGGCAGGTGTTTAGCCATTCCCAGGAAACCTGGGCTCCATCATGCATAATGGTTACTTGGAAAGACAAATGCTGTAACTCTGAATATCCCCCCTTCCTCCTTACCTCCAGCTTTATATGCTGAGCAAGTCATCATGATGGCATGTAATGAGATGCCTCCAGCATGGCCTCATGCATAGCCACTGATGCTTCAAGATGTACCCGCTGTAGCAGGGACTTGCTTATCTACAGCCACAGGTGCTTTGAGGTGTACCTTCTCCAGAGTGGGCTTATCCTTGGGCCACAGGCCCTTCAGAGGCATACCTGCTGCAGTGCAGACATAACCACGGCCACAGACACTTTGAGGTGTACCTGCTGCAGCATGGACTTAGTCACGGCCACAGGGACTTTGGAGTGTCCTGCTCCTGCATGAACTCATCCACAGGTCAAAGTCCCTTTGACTTGAGTTCACACTGGAGTTCCAGCCTGTCCAGTACAGCAGCACAGAAACAGTGGCCATTCCCTGGCTGTCTGCCAGCCCAGGCACATCGCCGTTGCTGTTATCAGAATGCTCCTGGGCACAGCACAGTGAGATGATAAGCAGTGCAGCAAGCAGCCACTAACAAGTACAAGGGTGTAACACAGTGAGGCAAGCCCATGCCCATGGCAAGCACAGAAGTGTGTCAATTAATAGCTGAACAGCAAAACCAGCTATAAATTTGATCTAGCATGTTCCGTTCTAATCTGTTATCTCTAACCCTTTGAGTTCCATGTTGGGTACCAAAAAGGACTGTTAGTGGTTTCACCCGACAGGCAGCTAAATACCACACAGCCATTTGCTTGCTCCCCCCTCCACAGTGGGACGGAGGAGAGAATCGGAAGAAAAAAATAAAATCTATGGGTTGAGATGAAGAGTTTAAAAGGACAGAAAGTGATGGGATAATAATAATAACAAGAACAACATAAATGAGAAAAGAATTAGTATAGACAAAAGAAGTGATGCACAATGCAGTTGCTTGCCACCTGCTGACCAGTGTCCAGGCAGTTCCCAAGCAATGGCCCCCAGCCGGCTTTCCCCCTAGTTTATATACTGAGCATGATGTCATATGGTATGGAATATCCCTTTGGCCACTTTGGGTCAGCTATCCTGACTGTGTCTCTTCACTTCAAATGTCCCCCACTTTCTCTTCCTCTCAGCTTTATGTGCTGAACTTCACAAAAAATAACTTTCCTTGGGGCTTCTGCCAGCTTCTCCAGGACTGGTTGCGTCGCTGCACTGAGTGCCTTGTGGCACCCATCTCCACCACTCTGGATTTGGGGATCTGAACCCAATTCCCTTTTGATCAGCTGACAAACTAGAACAATCATCGAATTGTATTTGCCAGTGACAAGTGGTTACTGGTTTAATGAGCTGCTATAAAGATGATCTATTTAAATTTTCTCACTTGCAGTACTAGTAAAAACCCAAAGATATGTTGGTTTGACTTCAGTATCACGCAAAATCTCAGTCTGGCTACTTTTGAACAGTACTTTAATGATTTCCACATTGAATTGCTTTTGTATAATGTGGTAGTTTATAAGTACAGATTCTGACGTTTTTTAGTTTAGGAAGATGAGTTTTTCTTGTTCCTCAGCAAAGTTTCTATTTGAAGCCACCTAGGATTCTTGATTAGTGGGGTACTTCTCTCATGTTTAGTAAAGAATAAGAGATTTGCCTAATGTTGAATAAAATTATTTTCTATATTTTATTTAATTAGTCATTTGGAAATGTTATTACTACCTTGCTAAAGCAAAATATAAGTGTTTGATATTATCAGTTAATGTTAACCTTCAAAATGTATGCACTTCAGGAGTTTTCAAACACACAAACCCAACAAAATTCCACTAAATAAGAATGACCTATAAGGCTTTCAGAAAAGGCATATGTAGGACATAAGGGAAGAAACAGGTGTTGTGATTATATGCTTGAAATACCATCAGTGTTCCTGAAATTACACTGTTGAAATTGTTTTGTGGTTTTGTCTATATAATCATTGATGTGAGGGCTTGAAGTATTTCAACTTTTTCACTAGAGACTGAAAGATTCAACTTTGCCTCTACCAGATGCACAGCATGAATTACACTTTCAAATGTCCTTCCTGTTAAATGGTTGATCTTTGCAATAGGGTTTGTAGTAGTAAACACTTACATGTACTGAATTATAGAAGTATGGGAGACCTCGATTTTTAGAAAATGGGAAAATCTGAAGAAGGGATGGAGGAGGACAAGCAGAAGGGACCCAGCTGCTTTACTTGCTTTTTGTTTTTTTCTGTTCTTAGCTTAAGCCAGGGGTCCTCAAACTACTGCCTGCGGGCTGGATACAGCCCCCCAGGGTCCTCAATCCAGCCCCCGGTATTTACAGACACACCCCCCCGCTGGGGGTTGTAGGGGAAACCAAGCAGCCTCTGATGGCTGCCTGCTGCTTCATCCGCATGCTGTCCCCTGTTCAAAAAGTTTGAGGACCCCTGGCCTAAGCTAAATTTTTCTCCTTTTTAATCACAAGGACAAGTAACATGATGTACTGCTGACCTATTACACTGCTATTTATTTTTAAGTGTCTATGAAGAATCATAGTGGAGATGAGCAATGTTTTGCACTGTACTTCATATTTGTTGCTTTTTCAGATACTGAATATCTGTTTGACCTTTGTAACCTTTATCTAAGTGTAAGAAAGAAGTTTTAGTCTATTTTTGGTTTGCTTTACCTTCCTGTATTAAAAAACGATTCTTAAAGGATTGAGGAATGGAGCTTAGTGAATAGACAATTTGTTTGGGTCCTCCATATATAAATTCCTGAAACACAATGGAGTATTTTAATGGAGGTGAATAGACATTTTGAATTACAAGTATTTCACGTCGTGCTTGCAAGATAGGGGCTTATCTCTGAATTCAAGCAAGATGCTTCTATCAACTTCAGAAGGTTTTAGTATTCCTGGTATAGCTCTTTTTGAATGTATGAAAAACATTTGTTTGAACTGTTACCCTTGCATATGAAATGCAAACTGCATAATCAGCTTCTGATCTCAGAAGTCTTCCAAATGAGACTTTGAATTTAGATTGGCGTATTTGAGGCATGACAAGTCATGTCTGGAAGCTGCTGAATAATGGACAAAGCTTGAATCAATTTGCTCCAAGCTTATTTTTTTTAGTCTTGTTGGTAACATGGAGTAGGTCTGTTTTGTTTTTTCTTTCCTTGAAGACAGAAAATGTGAATGTAAAACTTGGAAAAATTACTGTTGTATTATTTTCACAATACATATTTGTAGGGCTTTGTTATGTTGCTTAAGTAGGCTTGAAAGAGTAGAATACGTTATTTTTAAACCACAGTTCTTATGACTGCTTGCAGGGTAGGGAGGCATTTAAGAACCAGGATAATTTGGGGTTTCAGGAGTATTGAAACGTGTCTTTAAACTGAAATTGTAAAAGTTATATGTTTTGGAATTTTGGTTTGAAATAAAATATCTAACATTTTGTTTGCTCTTAATATATTCTGAATGTTTTTCCCCCAAAAATCTAGGTTGTTTATTTTAGTAAGCTTTTATTGAGTTTGGAATATTTAATGTTCTTCCTCACAGCACTCATGTAAATTAAATTAATCTTATTTATATTTTTGTTAGCATTACCTATGAGTACAACTCTGATTTGCTAACAATTTCAGGATTAAAACTATATAAATATCATTACTTTGTTTCCTTTGTATTTCTTTCTTTTGCTTTCCTTAGGTCGAGATTTGATATGCATACAGTCCATGGATGGGATGCTCATGCTGTTTGAACAGGAAAGCTATGCTTTTGGCCGTTTTTTACCTGGTTTTCTTCTGCCTGGTCCCTTGACTTACAGCTCTCGGACAGATTCTTTCATTACAGTGTCTTCTTGTCGACAGGTTGAGAGTTACAAGTATGTATTCACATTCAGTAATTCTAGCATATTTTGGTGCTGTCATTTAGTATGTAAACAAATTAAAAGTGATCATGTCTTATTTTTATTGCCTTTACCAATATTGTATCCAGAAGCAGGTGATAGGTAGCTGCAGGAAAGAAGAAAAATAAAATATTGTATGTTGTTGAATGATTACTGTCTCTGTACAGTCACATAAGAAAGCAAACTCTGTGTCCTGAGGACTTTACAGTCCTATTTTATTTGTATAAATGTGTTAAGTTTACTAGTTTATCAAGACGTACCATGTTGACCTGCAAATGCTAGGTTTTTCCAAGCTTCAGCTCAGTCTAGTCTGTCCTTTCAGTGTTGTCTGTGCTATACTGCTTGAGCGAAATCTTCCTTCCAGTTGTTTCAATGGGATTTTTATTTTGATGCAAAGAGGTGTTAATCTGATGAATCTACTCAGTTTTCAGAAGAGATTAGAGCCAGGGCTTTGGCCTGGTTATATGATCCTCTCAAAGGCATGAGTGCTGGGGGGGGAGAGAGATGGAATCCACCTGATAAAATGGCAGAGGGGGATTGTTAATCTCGTTGACTGCTAGACTGAGGGATAGGTGCTAAATCCAGCATGTAAGTGTTGATATAGGGTGTAAAGGTCAAGTGCACAAAGGGGGATGCTTTCATAGTACCTCAGATGAAGTGGAATGAGTCAGGGCCCATATTAAGTGCATATTTACAAACACCTACAGCCTTGGCAACAAAGAGGAAGAGCTAGAAGTTGTGTGTGCACTTAGAGATGTGACAGGGTAGCTTGCATGACCAAGGTGCTGTAATTGATGACTTCAGACTCTTCAGGAAGAAAAGACATAAAGGGGAGGATTTGTGTTCACCATGTAGGAGCAGCTTGAATACTGAACCACCATGTTGAGGGTTTATCAAGATTCCATCTGTTCAGAATCAGATGGATGCTTGAGGTAGGGGATGTTGCGGTGGATGTCTGTATGAAGCCACCTTTAAACAAGAAGTCCTGATTGCAGGCCCTTGTTCTCATGGAGCGATAATGTCTGCTGGGAGGGCAACGTAATGGACTTGAGCAACGTGGAAGGTTTCTGAAGTGTATTAGGAAAAACTTTTTTGATGTAGGTGCTAGACAGCCTGGCTAAGGAAGGTGCCTAGAGCTCAGCAAGAAATTTTGAGGAGTAATAGCATCTGCTGT